>NW_025947637.1:106398-117293 GCF_000764305.2 Hyalella azteca
CCGCTAGATGGCCAAGACCTAGTGTTTTTGCAGTATTTTGACACGCAAATGTATGACGTCACCATTTCAACCATCAATGAACGCATGGAACTAAAACAAAGCTTAATATAAAGGAAAAGCTGGAGAGGTGACGGAATTACCTACGATGTTGGAATATACCGTGTTTACCCTATTATTTAAAGCCTGTTGGAGTACCCCCTTCCATTTTTTTTATTTTTTGGTAAAATAACTCCAGGTTTTGATGCATTGTAGGTAGAACTCTTCTAGTTACATACCTACATAAAAACATTGTCACTTTGTAGCCCAAGATTTCATGCACAACTGCACAAGCTAGTCTGGAAAAGTCCTATTTTTGTCTGAAATATCGCGGCTCTAATATCATATAATTTCAGTAGGTATGAAATATCAGTCGCGGCTCGCCAAGTAGATATATTCCATACTAGTGCACAAGTAGCTGTAGCCCGTAGGTACTGAAGTACTAGCCAGTAGCCAGTAGCCACTAGCCACTAGGACAATTCCGATCCTGTAGTACCTACTACCTATTTCATTGAAAACTGAAACACGTCTGATGAGATGAAATAATGAAAATGTGTGAATACTGAATAGTCATGATAAAACCAACGAGTAAAAAAATGTTACCACTATAGGCTATCATCATATTAAACTCGATTCAATGTACTTACTGAAATGTATTCATGTTCAGAAACTATCGTAACGTCTCTATTCAGACTTGAAACGAATTCTTCTATTTTTTTAGACCAGATAGTTTTACCAGAAGCTGGAATACCAGTAACAATAACTAGTGGCATTTCAAATATATAATATTTCAGAAACAATTTAGAAATTTCAGACAGTAATTTATCGAGTGGGAATAGGTTCAGTTGCTATTTTCAATAATTATTCTGGTCCTCCACTCCTGCTCATAGCACCCCTGCACAGCCTCATGCTGTTGCGGCTTTCGTCTATGTTTACATATTCTTTTTGGGTTGGAATTGGATGCAATTGGCGTTACCTGTCGTTACTGAGGGTGACAAATTCCTACTTTTAGGGGGCTTACGGCATATGCGTTTGGAGCGACATCTTTGTTTGCTTTATTGAAGTTTATGCATGTAGTGCGAAAATCATTTTGATATAACAGTACTTCATCCATCAAATTTATATTTCGTATTGAGAAATCGATATTGCAAATTTATCAATTTCATTCATCATTTACCACGTAAAATGTGGAGTTAGGAAGTCTATTTGTATCTTGCATTAGAATTTATGATACTCATTGCTCCTTCCGCTAAAGGCGAAACAATGTTTTGCTCCTCATGAATTGAAACTACTCAGTTATTTTCGCATTATACCAGCAAACCAGCTTTCATACATCATTCAAAACTTCTGACAGAACAGGCTGGTGGGCGCATTTGTCGCCACAAGTCTTAACCCCAACTATAAAAAAAATCATTTGAACCTGTTTTTCAATTATGACCATGCTACGACCTGAAACCGCCCTAACTGGCTTGCAGTTATGCATTGGGGTAGGTTTGTAAAGATGACAAGATTTTAATTTAGCATTTTGATGCCCTTCATAGTCTTATTTGTCCTATAGTGTAATAAGTGTATAGGGCAATAATAGGCTACCTAGCTAGTCTGACAGACCATGACTAGCCAAATTAAAGCATCTGTTTTTTCTTGCAAATGATTAATTTGTAGGTACATCAAGAAGAGGATTTTGATGATTTTGTATCAATTAAAAATTGACCAAGGCTTATCACCACAGAAAATGATAGGTAAATTATTGTCAAAGGCCAATGACATTAGGTACCTAGTACTAACTCAAGTCTCAAGAGGCCAGTCTGGCCCAGTCAGATGAGTTAGGCAGTCACTACTTGAGTACTTCTACAATCCTATTCCTGGCAATCCACAGCCCACTTGTGACTTGGCTTCTGCTTATTATTTATTAATTCCTGTTAGCAGACAGAAATGCAATGCCATTGACTTGCTGCTTGTCAATTAGAACAGTTAATGATCAATACTGTTTATTGGTAAAATTGATTCCTGAATGGAATGTGCTCAAGGTAGTAAAATTGCCATTGAATGTTCCAGTTTGATTTGTTTTATAAATATATTATTTCAAGTGGATGGTGCCGGAGTGCCGTGTACGCCAGAGGTTTGTTTTTGGATGTATGCCAGTATGCCAGGGAAGAAAGTTGCCAATATGCTTGCTAAAAACGGAAGTGTAACCCTCATCAATGCTGCATGATCGACACAGGCACACGTACTTTACGATTGATGCCTGGCGATTGTCACAAACATACGTGCTTTACGATCTATATACGTAGCCAATGCCCAATGATCAACACTGATGCCGTGATGTGCGCTCTTTGCGATCAAAGTGGAAGATGCCTAATGATTGACACAAGCGCACGCAATTTACGATCGGTATAGCCGATGCCCGATGATCAACACTGATGCGTGCTCTTTGCAATCAAAGTGGCCGATGCCTAATGGTCGACACAAGCGCACGCGATTTACGGTCGGTTTAGCTGATACCCAATGATCAACACTGATGAGCGCTCTCTGCGATCAAAGTGGCCGATGCTTAATGATCAACACAAGCAAATAGCACAAAATATGGTAACACTAACAATATAGTATTAACAACACAACACATTGCAACACAAAATATCACTGCACAACAGCACTGCACTCATCACAACATATCACTATACAACACATTATGACACACCCTAACATGACATTACATTATAACATAACATATTATAACAAACAATATCATAGCACAACATATTACAACACAACATAATGTAACAACATTACATATCTCAATGCACTGTAACACAACACAACATAAATAACATAGCATGACACATTGTAATGAGATGACACAATGCATTATAACATAACTAATCATGATATAACACTATACATCGTAACATAACATAGAACAACAAAACAAATTATACCGCAACATATCCTAATAAAACCCATTATAAGACAGCATAACTCAAACCAGCACATTATAGCACATCATAATATAGCATCAAAAATTATAACACAATCAAACATGATACAACACATTGTAACACAACATAACATAACACATGATACTATATCAGATCACATTATAACACAACCTAATATAATAGAATACATCATAACATAAAAAATTAAAACACAACAGAACACAGGCCAACAGAACATAATATAATACAATATATTATGTTGCATTATAATGTGATGTGTTATGTTATGTTGTTATACTGTGCTATGTTATGATGTGTATTGATGTTATACTATGCAATGTTATAATGGGTTATGTTGTTATACTGTGCTATGTTATGATGTGTTATGTTATGTTATACTGTGCAATGTTATGTGTTATGTTGTTATACTGTGCTATGTTATGATGTGTTATGTTATGTTGTTATACTGTGCAATGTTATAAGATTTAACTCATTTATGAGACGCGTAAAAGCTGTCTAGAGCAATTAAATCATACAAGGTGCGTCATAGGAGCATTACAAAATTATTTAATATTGATACAAAGTGAAGAATTTCATGGTTGGAATATTTCAATTTTCCCCGAACTTTTTGCGTATCGTACTTTTACTAAATATCCCCATGAAAAACCGTCCCGCTGCCAAATCTGAAGAGCGCGCCAGCTATAGGATTCGGCCGACACCAAAAGTTTGCGTCGACATAGAACGTACGACGCTCTCTCGTCCACAGCGTTCTCGTGACTGTCAGAGGCGGGAAAAAAATTCAAAGACAAACTACATAGGATGCGTTTCATTGCAGCTTCCTCGGTTTTGCCTCTTGTTGCTTCGCTAATTTTGCCCTCGATCAAGGGCTGGATCATTGCGGACTGACCCTTGTGGAACTCGAAACTATCGCGGCATCCCTTGGTAAGCTTATATGTGTGCGCGACGTCTGCCTATATAATGACCCTAAAATTCACGCCAAAAAGTTGTTCTATTGTGGTGACCGTCACCACAGTACGGTCTGCAGCTATCTGCTCAGACGTAGGTGACGGCCCAGGCCGTCGGCCGGCAAGGTCAGAAATAACGGCCGCGCGAAACCTTGAGTCATTCATATCAGTACGACTCCGATCGATATAATAAAGTCAGAAATCTACGAGCAACGGCCGTAACTTCGCTTATTTGTACGATCAACATTCATTGCTACGGTTGTGCCGTAGACAGCACGAGAGACAAGAAGGCCTGCAACGAATATAGAGCCGGCAATCAGCACATTTGAGAGCGAGCACTACGCAAGAAGCATCATAGGTACGGTCATCAGCACGGTACGGTCACAGTCGTCGTCAGTAGCGGTACGGTCACGATCACCAACAGCAGAAGCCCCGCAAAGAGCTTGGAGTCACATCATCGCCGATGAAGAGTACGAAGCTATTCCGGACTACGGTCGTCATATAAATTCTACGGTCAGACCGGCCGTGTACATCAATCGATGCGCGGAGATTACGGCTATGAAGACTGCGTGACCGTGAAAAACGACCGCGGGGACGGCTTCTACGGCTGCGGGGACGGAAAATTCTACGGCTGCGGTACGGCCGCTGGAAATACGGCCGCAAACGTGTGCGTGAAGTACGGTTGTTTACGACAGTCGAACTACTCAACGGAACTGCAACTAATAAACGTTTCTGGTAAAAGTAGGATATTTTAGCGATGTAATCTGATAGATTTTCAACTTTGACTGCGTGTTCGGATTCCCCTTTTCTTGTACTGAAGATTTTTGTTAACGTAGGATGTGAACTTGAATTCTGCAATATCCAATTGCAGATTGGAGATTGAAATCTCTTTGTGCGAATTTGGCCGTAACCTATTTCATACGGGAACTTATATACGCGAATATTCCGAACATAGAATAAGTCGCTACGGACGCATCCTGACTAAATTAAAGCAATTGCGATCAATAATAAAATTGTAAAATGCTGCGTGTCTCCTGTGAAGCTTTCCCGCGTAGATTGGAGGCTGTCATTAAAAATAAGGGTGGTCATATTGAATAAATATGTCTGAGAATTGTTCAGGTAATTCTTGGCTACTAGCTCATCCAACAAAAAAACAATGCACCTGTTTGTTTCATTGAGAAATAACAAAAAACATGCGTTGCCATAAATATGGCGGACCCTGTAGTACTTTATAAAGGAACGGAATTCTTTCTTACATCAACTGAGTCTCATCTAGCAGAAGTCACACAATTCCTTGCAGTAATACACTCACACTTCCTCTTCGATGTAGTTTTGATACATACATATTCTATTTTGTAAACTAACTCGTGTATTCATACGCATACTTAAAATACATCAAACTGTCCCGCAGTTGTCGATATATTACAATAAAGAACGCTCATCCAAGCAACAGCACAAAAGCAACTTACCGTTGCAATGGGTACAGAAATTAGGGAATGTAATTGCACGAATACTAAACAAGGAACAAACTCGTAATCCCGAAAGAAATCGCGCCTACGAGCTGTGGCTACGTTTTCAGCGAACGCAATTTGCGATGCCTAAACTCGTCGTTTTCTGGCTATAACAATGGCTTTTGGACAATGTAATGAGTGGAATATAAGTTGGAGTTTAAAGCCGTAAGTTTTATTCGAGCATCCGGCGTTAAAGAATACACGCATTAACTATAAAAATACTGAAAAAACAAAAAAGAAATGAATCCGAAAAAATCATTTTCACAAGGGAAACTTCAACAGAATTTATGAAAATTCTTGCTTAAATCATGTAGTGAAAACGTCTTCAAAGTATAAAAAGTGAGAGTTGATGGCTAGAACGTACACGTGGTTCTGCAGTATTGACTAAGGGCGATATTATCGTAAAACTTGCAAGGAAAACTGGAGTGCCATTGAGCGAGCAGCAACTAGGCCAGCCAGAGGAGTGGCCGACCTAAACGGGACGTATACACGAGACAACGCATCGCGGTAGACAAGGACGCGACGCAGTCCAGCATCTCAACTAACTGCTGCGACACAAACATCGTCCCGGTGAACATGTATACATCTGTCTCTTATACACATCTAGATGNTCGTCCAGCATCTCAACTAACTGCTGCGACACAAACATCGTCCCGGTGAACATGTATACATCGTCCAGCATCTCAACTAACTGCTGCGACACAAACATCGTCCCGGTGAACATGTATACATCGTCCAGCATCTCAACTAACTGCTGCGACACAAACATCGTCCCGGTGAACATGTACATACACCAAACACCACCGCGCAACAAAAGCTGCTCCGGAGTCCACTCCAAGTCGTTCTCAATTTCAATCCTGAATGCTACGTGCTTCGCTTCAAAGAAGTGAAGACTTTTTTAAATTTCGAAACACTGCCAAGCAGAATGTTAAAAAAGCAACACTACGTTCGGTCTTATATGACATTATTGTGGTGCGTTATTCGACAATTCAAAAGTAAATTTTATGAAATAATTTGCAACAGAAACTTCACAACAAAAATCTCGCAGAAGCGTGGGGTTGTCTAGAGAGTACTTCCTTCATGCGATCGGACACTATAGCGGACGCTTTGTTAATTAAAGGGCAGGTCATGGCGGGCAAGAAGCCCAAGCCATGAAACACGATGTCAGGAAGCTGTCTCAGGGCCTCGTACAGAAAAGTGTGCACGAAGATATCAGAAACACTATATCAACACGACTCGTTACCACGGCTACCTTTAGAAAACTTTGGAAACTGTTTCAACAAATTTCTCTGCCTGTGTTCCCCTAATAAACGAACATTTTTTTAGTCACTTTGCTTGAGCCATGAACAATTTCACATCAAGACCAAATGAGTGAAATAATAATTGCGTTCCACGTAAGATTATTGCTGCTCTGATCGATCATATCAAAACGTCGCTAACAAATCCACAACAGAAGTTGTGGAGGTCTGCGCAAGGCTTCGAGGTCGCCTCAAAGACGTCACTGGAGCGAAGAGTGGACTCACTACGTAAATAATGTCTGAGATAACCAACGCAGACTCTATCATTTTTATAATTTTATCATTCTATCGGTAAATTGAGTCCTTTTAGTTTACAAATGAAATGAGCATATATAATGTCATCACATAAAGCAACCTATAGGTTCCAGAGCTTACGATAGTGCATTGAAAGACAAAAAATCGTTTTCAAGATCCCAAGATAACTCATTACTCTGAAGCGAGCAAGACAAAAGGCACGGCGATAGAAAGTAGCGATGTATAACGTTTAAATCTATGTGAAAATATTTCACCGTTAACTATCACTGCCATTCTTAAAAGGCGAATTGAGGCTCGAGTTTCAGGAGGCCGTCACATACCGTAATGAGGAAGGCACGGTGCGTAAGCACGATGAATATGCAAAAAAAGCTACTTAACGTCAGCGAAACGAATGAATAGGACGCGAACAATCATCACTACCTGCATTATACTGAATGAGACCCGCCACGATTTTGTACTACAGATACACATACGCTATACTGGCGCAAAGTATGGTGCCTCAGCTGATATATTTATTGATCACTACCAAATGTTTATCGTTTGAAATGGTTTTCTGATGGCTAGCACATGCATGATGAATTGCTTTCATAAGTCCACTAATATTTTAATGATACATTTTCATCAGATATTATACAAGGAAACACGTAGCTTCATACAATTTGGTACATCATTCAACATACACACACTATTTCACACACATGGTCAATTCAAAAATTATTCAACAGAAAAAAAAACTGCTCTCATTACATTCTATAACAAATGTGCTTGCATAAAAAAAAGTCAAGATCAAAATAAATGCTTACATTGATACATATATAAAAATTATTATTAAGCATGCAGGAATATCAGCCAAGACCCTGGAGGCAAGCAAGCAAATAAAGGACATTAATTAGTCTGGATCACATAGGAATGCTAAACTGGAATATTATGAATAACTTGGTATCTGGAGTAGTAATGGAGGGAAAACTTCATTAAGTTCACAAACCAAGAGTTGGGCAGCAGAGAGACACATTCCAGGAATTGGTACAAGAATGAGTCATGGTGCTGCCCTACTAGTTAGTGGGGCAGCAATTAGGTGGCATTTATTTAGGTAATTACCATTAGAGAAAAAATTTATGTGCACAAAATGTATACCAAATAAAATTGTAATTTCTATAGCTCTCACTTTCTTCTTATTATTTGACAGTACTTTCAATGTCTCAAATACCCATGCATGATTGGCTCACTTATTCATTGTGACATGGTAAACTTGACATTTCTAATCAATAAGTCAGCAGAATATGCAGAATTTTCATCAGAGGATTCATGTTTACATTACCTGACAGGAGTTTTCAACATGTCTTATTGTCTTCTAATTACTTGTCATTTGATTCTTCCAAATATTGCTCAAAAATACTTTGAAAAACGATAGAATACACAAAATTTGACTGCACTATAAACAAACTTAGAAAAACATGAGCCAGATAATTGGTTTAAAGCTAACTGCACTGAATATCAGCAGGAATTTTGCAGCAATACTTCATGCCTGGCAGCCTGACCTCCATATTACCACAACTAATATGAATCATTATAACTAATGTTGCTTTTGAGATTTATTTACAAATAGTTTGCTTATAACATAACTTAAAATTATAATAATATGCATTTAAAAATTACTTTTTAAAGACAACACTTCTAGAGAATACTGTGTCTCTGATGTTACATATCTACAATGAATTTCTAATTTCATTTTTATATATTAAAACTTTTTTTCAAAATTATTTATTCTGTTAATTGATTCATGTATTGTCTCCAATTTTCTGCAAGTGTGTAAAATTTCAGATAATAGACAAAGTAGAAGTGTGTTAAATTTCAATTATAAGATTTGTAGCAGACAGTCAAACAAACAAACAAGAAGTGAAGTTAAAGAGAAGTGTTGTAGGTACGTACCTAATAAAAATCAATAGCAAGACTTTTAATAAAATCATGGAAAAATTTCACTGATGATAGTATCATAAATATCATCTTGGAAAAAAAAAACAAATTAATTCCCTATGATCCTATCTTTCTTAGACTCTCAAAGCCATCTTTTGCTAAAATAAAACTCTCATAAGTTTAGTCTTGACAGAAAAAATCTTTGGAGAGAGATTTTTTCATTCATGCCTTGGACATCTCCTAAAAAATATATTCCCAAAATAACTTTTAGGCATAAATGATTATCTGGATATGAATACTTCATTCATGGTAAAAAAGGTAAATGATTGAATAATAAAAATTTCAAATGTTGCTTTAGCAGGTGTGAAGGTTAAAATTATAAATACTCTTGTTAAAAATTTATGACAATCCTCAATTTTTTTCTTTTAATTTTGAATTTCAGAGTCATAAATCATTGCTGGTATTTTTATTTTGCTTTAGGCCTAGTCTAGATGCTTGCTTGCGCCTCAAGTTAGCTAGGTACCTAGTAAAATCAAATCAATATTATGAAAAAGAAGAATCATTGCAGAAAATATGAAAAACCACAGTGATACCAATGATGAATTTGTCGATTTATGATGCATGCTTTGCCGATATAGGTTCTAAAAATGTTTAATTCGATGGAAATAGAGTTACGTTACTTACGTAAAGTGACCAAAGTCTCAACTCTCGGTCTCGCAATAAGAAACTTTCACTTTTATCTGACTTGGACAACATTATGAATGAAGGCTTGAAGGGAAATTTTGATGAAACAATACAATTTATGAGACATTTCCGCTCTTATTTTATACACACCTATGACCAGGGAAAATATAGATGTACGAATTTCAGGACTGCCGTTCACCTCCTCCGATCTGCACCAACCACATCACCAAGTACACTGAGTGACTGACTTTGTTTACTAATCGGTGGTGCCATCTGTTCATAAACGCTGCAATAGATGATTTTAGATTTTCGAAAGAAAGAAGTCTCGGCAATCACCTCTATCAATGAATTAATATTTGCATTACAATCAATTCATAACATTATTTTGCTCAATTTCTCTTAAGCATTCAATACTTATCTAGATTTGAAACTTATGGCATATCACGGATTTCAAATTATCCATGTGATTAGGAAATTATAAAGAAGAATTGCTCATAAATGCTCCCAACATCCGTATATGCTCATTGAATTATTGAATATTAATAATGGAAGGGCTTACAAAACTTGGAAAATTTTTCCTAATAATCCGGACTACAGGATCTTTGTTTCGCCCGCTTTTTTCAATCTTTAAAAATCATGGAAGTGTCCGTGGAGCCAACTTTGAGCGTTTCTACAAATAGCGAAATTTTGTGCGTCGAGTTTTCTCCTTATGAATGGAGCAAAAATCTTATCGCAGTTGCATTGACCAATGCCATCAATATTTACTCAGTTCAACTACAGGTATATAATGTTTAAATATTTGGAATTGACTGACGAGTCTGGACTCTGGAACTGGAAGTCTGGATTCACTTGTGGATTGCCATGGTCTGGAAGCCTCAGTGGAAGGTGCGGCTTGTGCACCATAGCAGGCATGGAATATATCTACTTGGCATGACCGGCCCGCATAGTGACAAACCAGAGATTTTGTAGAATCAGTTCATTTTTAATTTCCTCATTTACTCAAGATTTTAACCAATTTCTTAAGTATGATAATGCATAGTGACAAAGCAGAGAGTTTTTTAGACCATGGTGGCAGGGAATTATTGTGAGTACTTATGCGTTTGCAAGAGCATCGCCCGGTCCGGCTCAGCGGGGAGGGGGGGTAGGAAGGGAATAACGAAAGTCTCATTTACGACTGGACTAACCCATTGAGCAACATTTTCTCAGTTATGGTCTCATAACAACTCAATTTTAAAATATGTACAGTTTCGAAGTTGATATAAGTAAATAAATAAATATTTGAACTGGGAAATTCCT
>NW_025947637.1:117415-173299 GCF_000764305.2 Hyalella azteca
TAGAAGGCACTAGATCGTAATAGAACGCACTAGATCGTAATAGAACGCACTAGATCGCATTAGAAGGCCCTAAATCGCCTTAAAACGCATTAGTATGCACTAAAATGCTCAAAACCAGATGAGGACGTATGTCGGGACAAGCCAGATCACCCAGATGTGGACGTACGTCAAGACAAGCCAGATGCGGACATACGGTACGTCGGGACAAACCAGGTCACCCAGATGCAGACGTACGTCGAGACAAGCCAGATGCGGACGTACGGCGGGCGTGTGCGCCAATAACGTTATTTTAGCTCTTTGTACGCCGCGTTGTACGGCAGTAGAAGGGCTTGGAGCCTCGTTTACGCCGGATTAATCCGCGGAAAACGGCACCATCCTGGGTATGGTGATAATGCTGGTATCCATGATACTTTACTGGTCTACTTATGTTATAGGACTCAAAAATGAACTTGAGACAGAGTCTAGCTAAAGAACTCTCTGCTTTGCCTCTAGCTATGCAAGTGACAGATCGGGATGCGACTGAATTTTTTGGGCCGTGGTTTTATGGATTTGCCAGCCATGATTCCATTTCTTTGAGCCATGAATTCCATATCTTGGCCTTGAAATTTGCAAGCAGCAAACTTATTTACAAAGTCTGTGCATGTGTTAGGCATCCCAAATCTCAAATTTTACTCTAAAAACAGTTGAACAGTATAAAACTGACATTTGTCAACACAACACATACCATTACGTAACAACATAACACTTTGGAACACAACTTATTACACAACAGGTTTTAATACAACAAAACATGACATCACATTATAACAAAATTATAAAACCACTCATCATAACATAAGACTACATAATAACATAACATAATACATTGTAATATAACACTATACATTGTAATGTAATGTATTGTAGAACATCAAAACAAATTAAACCACAATATATCAAAACAGAGCCCATTGTATAACAACATATCCTAATTATATCCCCTAAAACACATTATAAGACATCATAATGTAACACCACAGATTATAATATAACATATCATGATGCAGCACAATATATGACATTATAACTAAACCCAACACATTATAACACAACCTAACAATACATGATAACATAACACAACATATTATATTGAATTATAATGAGTTGATATGTTGGGTTATGTTATAAAACACATTTACAGTAGAACCTTGGTTAGCAGAGGCACCAGTTAACCAAAAAATCAATTAACAACAGAGAATTTTGATTACATTTACCTACCCTTTTTTTTAACCCCTAGCACTTGCCTAACTGTGCTATTGGAGACAATGATTCAATTTTGTGTGTCTCACAGCACAAATTTCTTCACCTGATTTTGGCTACTTTATATCAAATAATTATTAGTTGAGTCAATGTTTAGGTAAATTTTTATTATTCATGTTTGAGTGCAAAGATTTCTTTGTTAAATTTTCCATCTCAGGAAGAATGAGAAGACTTTTCATTTTTGAAAGCAGTTTTGAAAACTGATTTTAATTATTTGGTTGTTTATGATAAATCTGATTTAGTAGTAACAATTCATTTTTAGCAACATTAACCATTCGTTTTTTCAAATTTATTCACGTGAATGTTCTACTAAATAGTTTTTTATCAAAAGCATTCATGATGTGTTAATGTTATTTGCTTTTCATTGCATGCAGGAAGAAAAAGAAAATGGAGAGACTGAGTGCAAGCTGCTGTGTGAGAGCCAAGTTGAAGGAGAGTGCATGCACATGGCATGGAGCCCCAGCACGTCACTGCACTCGTCCCCACCTTCTCTAAAGCTGCTCCTTGCCACCAATGATGATGTCATCATTGAGTTCACAACCGATCTCAAGTCTTCGTTTGAAAAGGTATGATTGTTTCCTCATATATACCTACCTACTGTGTATATATATATATACATTTAGATATATTTGATTGATAAAAATTTTACCTACACTAACCATAAACAATTATAAGGGAAGCAGTTTCAATCTTTTGCCTATGTTGTTAGTCATTCTATCCTATTCTTCTATCCCAAGTTACCCATACTTTCCTATTCTTCTATCCCATGTTATCCATCTATCCTATGTTGCCCATACTATCCTATTCTTGCACTGTTCTTGGCAGTATGAGATTTTTATCCACACATTGGATCACTCACAGCGCATGTGGATCATTTTGATTATTAGCACAAGTTCCCAACAATTTCAACTGCTAGTGTTTTTATTGGAGTTCAAGAAATTTCTTGTGCCTTTATACAGATTTAGCAAAGCATTCACAAGAATTTGTAATGATTTGTCCTAATTATTTGTGTTACTGATAAATGGATTAAATTTGCTAGAAATTCAGCTTTGACACATTTCAATGTATAAATGTCCTCCAATTTACTATCATTCTGAAATAAAAAAAATCAATGGAATGCAGCGGATCAAATTTTTCTTGTGAGCCTTTTCTTAATGGGACAGGAACTGAAAATATACTTTTATACTGTTAGTAAAGCTGCTATATCATTCCAGAAAATATTGTGTTACAAATTTTTGAACCCATGATGAAAATTAGAGTGTCAAATTTTTAAATGTATATAAATGGTACAATTTTAACTTGTATAGTTCAAAGTTAAACTAATTGGGTACCTACATACCAAATCAAACACCAATAGGTTACAAACAAAATAGGTATGGAATAAGATGTAGGAGCTGCAACACAATTGAGATGTTCTGGTTTTTGAACATGCCTTTTTTTACAGGAACTTTTCCGTCATAGTAACTGCATCAATTCTTTGGCATGCAGTGGTATAAGTTCTACCTCATTGCTGCCAACATTATGGGCATCAGTGGGAGATGATCAGCTGTTAAGAGTGTGGTCTGAGCCAGAGGAAAGAAGTGACAATGCTTCTGAAACTGCTTTGGAAAATTCAGCTGAGGCGAGCTTAGTCTCTGGATGGTCTGAAAGTATCACATTACTAGAGCCAGGTTTGTTTCCGGCGTGTGGACTGATCATATTACTTGTTTGTTTCACACTCGAAATTATCAAATGAGGAGTATATTCAGGTTTAAATTAATTTTGTATTAATTCGAAGATTAGCGATGTGAAATTGTTTGCCTGTCAAGTACCTGCTAGCTGATGAGAAAAAGCTCAGTAATATTGATACATGTTATCTATTATTGATGTGTATATAATTCACGAGTCTCAGTTTGGCAGGAATATTTTCGGTGGTGCGCAGCTGAAGTAAACTTTTTTTCTTCAGGTCAGTCAGTGAAATTCCACCCTGAGGACAGCTCGCTTGTGCTCGTGTGTGAAGTGTCAGGGACGCTGCGTCTGTACCGCATCACGCCGTCCGAGGAAGACTCCTGCCAGCTCGTGGTGACGGCTGAGTGGTCCGTGCGCTGCCCTGCGCCGCTGCTCGACGCCGACTGGTCCTTGGTTGATCCTGACCTCATCATGGCTGCCTGCTCTGCTGGAGTTGCGCTCATCAACGTCAGCAGTAATGGCAGGTCTGATGAAAATTTGGAGAAAGTTCATTTTCATTGCGAGTTGTGGTATAAATTTATACAGGTATATTCTAATTTGCTGGTGCTAAAATTTTCCATGACCGACCTGAAGATATTCTGGCATGGCAATTTGTGTTATTTCAATACTGAATAATTTTTCCTTCCAACTACAGAGTACCAAGGCCTTTTATTTGTACTATACATAATAGTGTGCCCACACTCTGACAATCTGTTACGTGTTCACTAATTTGCAGCGCCCGCAAGTCCATGCTGGTGCTGAGTGGCAGCCACAAGAACTCGCTAAGTTCAGGGTACGGCGGTGGGCGGGGCGCCGTGAAGGTGCGGGGCGCCCGCAACAGTCCTGCCCTCGTCGCTGCCGTGACCGCCAGCAACAGCGTCACTGTACTGCACGCGACCGCATCCAGGATACCACTGACCGCTCACCTCAAGGTAAGCTCGGCAAGCGATTCTTATATTTAATTTCACAACGCAAGTACAGTAAGCGATACACGACGATTTGAAAGTGCTTTTAGGCGTGATGAACCAATGGAAATTTCGATTTCTTGCAATATGTGGAAGATGAATAAAATGATAGAAAAAGTAGCCTGCGTTCAGTGAGGCTGTGCTAAAGTTACATTTTTTTTGTGGACGGACTTTGTAAGCAAATTCTATCGTTTCTGGCAATAATGTATAGCTTCAGAGATAACTGTTGCAGGTACGCAATAGTCAACAAGTATAACGACTTCCTCGGTTTACAGTCAACTCTATGAGCTTTGAGATAACGTGCTTATAATATAATATATTTGTGACCAGTTATGTGTGCTTTCTAAGCTCATATTGCTTATCATGAAGAAAAAAAATGTCCCTTAGCCTCCTTTATGTCTATTATACGTCTCTTTTGTGCTAGCGATTCCATGTTCAATCATCGTGAAAAGCAGAATCTGCATCCGTGATGTAGAACTGAATAGCATTTGTTTATCATATACCTTACACAACAGCTTCACGTTTCTCTGACAATTTGCTCCTCCAAATCAGACGCAAGATGACGCGATGTATTAACGAATTATATGATCAATTTAATTTGTCCGTCTAAGGCGGTGGGCGGCATCAGTTGGCATCTGGAGCTGCCGTACCTGAGTGTGGGATCAGACCGACGTCTGCTGCTCTGGAGGGTTGACAAGATCTCCTAATCGCCAGTGAATCGAAGCCTTGGGGTTATATCAACCTCCAATTATTGCTCAAGTGATCTCATCAAGGTTACTTGCACAATTTTTAACAAAGATACAAAAAATCGTGGCATGTAGCACCTTCATGTGAAGCAGGTCATCTTCAGAATTAGGGCTAATTGTTCACAGAGAAAACCTCACGTGTCTTTGTAGAATGATGATTATATGTGCCAACTTGTTCAAAAATACATGCTTAATTTCTTTACTGACAATTTCTGTTAACTTTTCTTGCTTTATTTCAAGTAAAACTTATTCCGATCGTCAAAATACGAGTACGTCGATTCAATAATAATACTTAAGAACTTCATCCCCGTGGAGTGGGATTGGCCGCGTTCGGGTAAAGAAAAGAAGTTTCGGTAGGGCACAGTTTTATCGATTCTCAAGTGCAACTGTGAGCACCTACGTACAGTATAAACATTTCTATTTCACATTTACTTCTCGGTTCACCAGTGACAGTACTATAGAGTACTTTATGTACAAGGCTAAATTACACGAGCATAATATACGTAAGTTTGATTTCGTCGACTGCAGGAAGCAGAAACATCTTAATTCTGGCGACTTAATCTAACTTGCACACCATGAGTCACTGAATTTTCTTTTTCTGCTTGAAAGAATTGGATGGGTGAAAGGTTGTTGTGCACAGCATTTGTATCATCACTGGTACAGACCTTGCACCTGGAATGTTGACTAACGGTAAGTGCTTGACCGTTTTGGCAAACAGGATTCTTGCTGCGTTCTACGTATCAGATGCAGCTGGGTTGAATATCCTACTATCAATAATTGGACTATAATAGAGAAAAGATAATGTGCTGGCCATAAGCACTTGATCATGAGGCTGGTCGAGTCTACCATACAGGCACCTCAATTGGGGGACCGCGTATCTTACACTAACCACGTTGATACTGAAATGGTAAGCTCGCTCTGGAAAGCAGAGTTGCGTGCTTACGCTGCGGCACAACCTAATTACAAAACCACGCAAGCAAGCAAATGTAATTACTTAGATGACAGCTCTAAGGTCGGAATAAATAATATTAAAAAACCTCGCCACAACTAGCATTCTCTCGAGCTGGTAATGGAACAAAAGAAAAATCTAAACAAGGTCTGACCTTCTTAAATCGATTGCAATAAAGTATACGACTATACATAACATCTTTGAAGCAAAACTTACAATACATATATTTTCACGAAAAAAACATTAATTTACACAGAACGAGATATCTTTACTCGCTAGATACATTGAAACTCAGCCATACAATTAGCTTCTAAAATGATTGCAATGTCACTTTACAATAAGGAAATGTATAACTAATACTGAGAAAACGCTATCTAAAACAAACTAAGGGAAGTTAACTGACAACCTAAAAAGACGTTTTCCAGCACTTATAGGGTTCAAGTGTCAATAATTCAATAAATAGCTCCCACTAAAAAAGGTTTAAAAGAACTTTTGAAAATTACCCCTTGTTATTTGACATCGAAATGATTCAAATAACCAAAAGCGATGAGTTAATCAACATGCAACCGTCATAATGATTTCCGTCCGCGACTGCGTAACATTCAGCCTCCCAAATTGACTTAAGCGAATGCTAGCTAAATTCGAGGAAATACTAATTTCACGATAACGACCTTTACTGTCTTTACCTTGCGTAACAATGAACGAGCTACGTAACATTTCGTTGCAATTTAGAGCCTGCTGCGAAGAATGCAATATTCCGCTTCCTATAGTAGACATTATGTTGTTGCACGGCTAGAAAAATCAATAAAGAATGTTGAAAGAAGAATAGCGTGAGTAGCTTCAGCTTAATCAACCAGGCCACAGGTGACTCAACGTTCATTGCTATATTTCCCTTCATGAGAAAACATTAAATCAAATTATAGTCCCCCTAGAAATAATGGAGATACGAGAGTGACGTAATGAATAATTCTTAACCAGAAGATAAATGGAAAGCAACGTGAAGCATAGGATGACCCGGCGCCATGCACTGACAAATGAACGTAGCTAACGGCAAGCAATTAACATCATCAGTTTAGTTTTAATCATTCGGCTGCAGCCTCACCCGATGGCTTGTAAACTGCAAGGCCATATTTTTCTATTCACTTCAAAACTTCGTCGATATAAATAATGCGACGTGATGGCATAGCGAGGCTTGTATGACAAGCTTCCTTAGCAATCATAAACATCCATTGTCATTGCATTTGATTGGTTTAGATAGTATAGAGACTTGCTTTGGAATGGATAAAAGATATAAACACAAAATCAATTTAAATAAGCTTAAGGATTACAGTATATACTGGCTATGTAACTTTCTAACCTCAAACACGGCGGGAATTCAAGCAATGGACTTCCAAGTAAAAAATAAAGCACACAGCACGAAAAAGGAAAGTGCGAGCACAAAACAGATCTTAATGCGTCATTAATAAACAAAAAGGCAACAGATTTGCGGTTTTCTCAGGAGAATCAGGTTCTGTTTTTTACAATCTTTGAATATTCGATAAAATTCTTATACGGCTTCGAGACACACGAGATACGGAATTTCAATGAGACACCAGAATTAATTTGATTTCATTCATTGGAATTGCTCTAAAACCGAATTATTTTAGCAAGAACGACTTAATTACAAAAACAAATTTTTCAAAGCATAGACTATGAATAAAAATTTATTATTAATATAAATAAAATAGAATTCTTACGATTCTTTCATTCCTTACAGAGAAACAAATTCTGACAAAATAATAATATTACTTATTATTGATCCACAGATGAAATCAACAGGCAACAGCGAGCGTCGACATCAACATGAACCTGTCAGAGTTAAGCAGACGCGATTGTTAGGCCAGCGAGGGCGGCGGAGTATAGTAGCTCTGGGGCCATACTTTCAAAACTCGCTAAGTGAACGTAAGTACTTACGCTCTATTTTCTTGTCTATGATTGGTGGATTTTGCTTGGAAGGCCGTCAATGACTGGCTGATGAACTTACGATCTCTTAACTTTTTTTTAAAGTATAGGCCCTGGTGAGTGTGAAGCTGGTGAGCATCACTGAAAGGCGTATTTCCACCCTGATCATATTCCCATCATATTCAGCAATATTTACAGCCTTGACATATGTTCGTATGCAACTAATTGTACACCAATTCTGACTAGGTTAAGATTATATACCTTCTCGTGAAAGCGAAGCATGGGTACCGCCTTGTCGCGCACTACGGAAGACCAAACAAATTTTAGCCATTCAGACATTGCTAGTAATCAGAGATTCCAAATTTATTTTGGCAGGAGAACCTAACTGAGCCCTAACTGTGGCAGAGGTTGGGTAGAGACGAAACAGACAGCAGATAGCTAACTGGAATGCCATTAAAAAGATAATCAATGTCTTAATTGAGTACATGATGGACTGAACGTAAAAAACGGAATGTCCATCACAGCAACTATGAAAACTTAAGATTATGTTCAAATCTTAACCATTGGCAACAATATATCAACCAAGAAAGGCTGATTTTGCTGAATAAACTTTTGGTTTCAAATGGAATTTCAATGGCATTAAATTCGCTGATCACTTACACCATAAGAATCAGGTAACAAGAAGCATGCCATCATCATAAAGCTGAACCGAAATACAATTACGAGAAACACTGCCTTTCAGCTTCTTAAATCACACCCTCTGTTGGTTGCAACGAATATGAGCGGTGATGAGCGATCCTAGGCAGCCGGCGCGCGCATGTTAAGGCAAGTCGACAGCGACAAGGTTGTTCTAAAATAAAAACAAAACTGCAAGTAACATTCGCATTGCGTACACATTACAATCATCACCTGTACGGAGGAGGTGGCATGTCAAGTGTACCTGTACTCTAGCGATGATATTAGTGCCATGTGATGCACAATACACCTTCCGGGAGAACACGGCGATGTCTCCCAAACAATGCACAGTAAATAAATCTTAACATGTAGCTCCTAAATATAACGACGCATTACATATAAAATATTGGTAGTTCACGGGCCCACATTTTACCACTCAAATCTCGTTACTTGCAAGAAGAGGGAAAACAATAACAGAAGCAACAAGACAACAACAATCATATTCGACGCGTAATCGAGTCCCATCTGGCAGTATTAAATTAAATAATTTCAGGTCTCTACACCGTATTAACATATTTACACAATGTTCAATGTCTACGAAAATAAATCACTCCAAAAATTCACTCTGTATAAAAATTCATGGAATATAAGTAGGGGACTGCAAGCGAAATGATTGGCGCGTGGACGCGCATCGGAGCCGCGGGTTACCAAAAGCAAAGTCAGTGCGCACTGAGAACCCTGCGCGATCTTTGCGCCTACCAGCAAGACGCAAAAACCCTGCGCCGCCTTAGCGCTTATTGGCAAGACGCGCCCTGAGAACTCTGCTCTGCCCTTGCGCCGGTGGCAAGACAAGCACTAAGAACCCTGCGCCGCCCTAGCGTCCACCTTAAGACGCGCACTGAGAACCCAGTATCGCGGAGTCGGTTTATGGGATGGCTGATACAGACAAAATCAAGGAAAATGCTTCTAAAACAAAAGCTTAATTTTTAACGGGGGGCTCTCACATATGGCAATACTGTAGGCAAAAGGAAGATATTAGAATGGAAGTATAAATTTACAATATAAATAAAATACTTAAAAAAAAACTTTTTAAAAAAACACGTTTTTCTTGTGGACTAAAAAGTAGAAAATAAATTATGGTTCGCCCCAAAAAAACGTGTGTCGGGCAGATTTATGATTAAAGCGAAAAGCACACAACACTTAAATTTTGGAAATTTGATGGTGAACGTACAACCCGACCCACGTTTTTTTGGGGCGAACCATAATTTATTTTCTACTTTTTAGTCCACAAGAAAAACGTGTTTTTTTAAAAAGTTTTTTTTTAAGTATTTTATTTTCTATTTTTTAGTCCACAAGAAAAACGATTAAGACTTGATTAAGTATGACGACGTACGTATCGATGATACGCAGCGTTAGCGCCTGCTCGTCTATAACGTGAGCGCCCGCACGTCATACTATATATATACTATATATATACTTTACTCAATTAAATTAATTTAGGTCTCTAATTACTAGTTTTTATGATTGTATCTGAAATTGTTAGGCGAAAGTAGCCTGCATGCCGAATTTCAGATCTCTAGAACAATCAGAAGTGGGCTAATTTTCGTTGTCAATGTTAACAACAAACAACTAAACAAACAAACAAACAAACAAACAAACGCGAAGCTAAGCTAAGAAAAACGTGTTAATAAAAAGTGCATTCGCACTATCTTGCATGCCCTCTAAGATATTGAAGGAAATGAGCCCTCATTTCCGTGTGCGTCTTGCCAGTAGGGGCAAGAGCAGCGCAGGGTTCTCAGGGCGCGTCCTGCAGAATCCAAGTCAACAAGCCGTTGTCTGGACTGAATTAGTTTTGATTTCTAACCATCGTTTCAACAATGCAAGACAACTCACTTACTTCAGTAATGATATAATCTTACACGTGACTGATGCGTAGCCTCAGACTTAACGAATGTACAACTCATAAGCACAAAGAAGTGCAGGAATGATTAGCTATCGAGAACAAAAAAGAGAACAAAACTACACGTCAGTTTTAGTCAGTGATGCCACAGGACTTTGTCTAAGATGCGAGGGCAGATTCTTCTCGTCCACAAACTCGACGTAATTCTCCGGCACGAGTCCCGTGCGGCCATCCAAGCTTCCTTCCAGCCAACCGGGCTCTCGTGAAGAGTGCACTGTAAAATTTACGAACAATTGTTCACATTAGAAATAAAAACACATTTTTATGTATGACGATTTAACACATTCAAAAAAATGATAACAAAGATTTTGAATTTTTCTCCAATTCAATTTTCCGTCACAAGCCTCATAAATTAGAAAGAAGTCTGTAAAAAACTATACCTAAAAATGACTGTAGTTTTCTGTACTTCTCCAGTTTATGAACGAAGTATATCACTAGTAATAATTTCAAATAAACAATAGGAACAAGATACGGGTGTGCGTAGAAACATCGAGTCAAGTTGAAAGCGAGCAGCAAGAAATAGCCACTGACCATTGGTGAGGTAGACGTTGGCATCGAAGGAAAGTTCAGAATCATTTTCCCCGACGCACGCGTACAGCGTCCGCACCACCCTGCAACAGCACAGATGTCAGCCTAAGAAGTGATGACTCAAGTGAAGACTCAATTGTTTCTTATAAAGACACGCAGACTTTGACGGAAATTGCGCGCAAATATAACAAACTCAATTCCATTAACAACATTATACATAGCTATATGATAAGGTATTTTGTAGGACATTAGTTCAATTCTTGTTTGCAAAATCAGGCATCAGTCTGCGATTCTGCGTCCGTAATTTGGAATAAGATTTTCAGCCCGAAGTGATCTATGGAGCATTTTTCCGGCATGCAACTCTTTCTTTGAGCACACTTTTATTTCCCCAAGCATAATTACGCAATTCGTGAGGGTTCTTAAAGCTTTATGCAGAGTCACTTTGTCCTAGAGTTGGATAAAGTTCTCAGATAAGCGTGAAATTAAGTCATTTGTATTGCAGGAATGGCAACTTTGTATCTCCCAAAGAAATAAAGTAACGAATGAATTGGCAACAATATGACTCGATAGCATCTTTGTCTTGCGTGATCATTATTGTTATACGTTGTCGTACGAACAGCTTCTCATTCTAATTTATCGACATCGTTAAAATGCCTCAAGAAAACAAGTATCTAGATTCCATAGGGTTATCAACTCATTATATTTTTGTTGAAATATGTGTATAAAATTTCTGTAGTAAATATTATTTTGATATTTCATTAGAGGAGAAACAATGACAAAATATGAATAGGCAATTTTAGGCAGGGTACCTGCTGAGCGCTGGAGACGTGCCATTGGTCGCCTTGGCAACGGTCGAGGAAGCGACATGGTTGTTGTTGTTGTTGTTCATGGCCGCAGGAAGAGAGGACAGTAAACTCTGGGACGCCAGGCCGCCTCCTGCACTCAGCGAGTTCCTGGCAGAAGATCAGATGCTTAGCATTGCCGGCGACCGCTTCAAATTACCATGAATTTCAACACTTAGCCGTAAGGTTCTATTGCGACTATGAAATGCTGCCGAGCAAAGTGTTATTAGTTAACTACCGTTATAGTTTCATCAAGTTGCGCTAATCTAAGAGCAGCGGGTGTTTTCTGTTGGAAGTTCTAGACGTGAGAAGGTTTAAAGGAAGCGCGCGAAGGAACTAGGATCAGTTGTAGGAGGAGAGATGCCAGGCAGTCAGAGTTCTAAGAGGAACACGCAACATAAACTAATGGTGAACGATGAACTTAAATAACTAATTAAAAAAACAAATAGCATGACAGCCATAAATGCTCATAAATAACTATAGTAATTCAAAGAATAATAACAATGGTGAATTGGATCAGTAAATGAAGATATCATAAATGATAGCAGCAACGACGTTAGAAGTTATTCTCTCATGTCACTAAACTAAAGCCATGCCGGCCAACGCATGCGCCTACAGTACAAACCCTCATTGTCTAAGCGCAGAGTTTCGCACTTTCTAAATAATCAATAAAAAAGGAATCAACGACATCGTGGGCACATTTACTCCTCAACCGGATACTTGATAGAGACTTTCCAACCGGAATATATATCTGGTTTCAATTCGAGAGAATTTTCACCACTGTGTTACTGAGAGTCATTAAATACTTCGTCAGAGGTCGCTACTATTTCTGGCCGTTCGGTCAGAGAGGCCGGCTCGTCTCTTGCCTCGTTCTCATGCAGCACCGCATGATCCTCATCTGAATAACTACTACCAGAGGCACACGAGTAGAGTTGTGCTGTTGTAATCGCGAGGCTTGGTCGCAATTTCACAATAACTTTATACCTCCATATGAATGGGATTGTTTTAGGCCCGGTTCGATAGCTAACACAAAGCAATATTCAGTAAAATTATAGTGATTTAAGTTAGAGAACAGGTCAAACATAATGGTGGATTTAAGGGGAAAAAAAACGTCCCTACATCAGCATAATGATTCGACCGTCACCCAAGACGGTGAGGGTCGAGTTATTATCAGCCTGTGACGGAGCCGGTCCCCTGCCACCTCATCATTGGTGACATTTCATCCTTTATCAATTTAACCTAATCTGCCCTAACCTGTAAAAATGTACTTTATGCCATGAAGAAATATTATGGCGAACGGCTATAACAATAAAAATGTCCCAATGATGAAGCTCTAATGATGAAATGTCCCAATGATCAATTGTTATAATGATGAAATGTCCCAACGATCAATTGTTATAATGATGAAATGTCCCAACGATCAATTGTTATAATGATGAAATGTCCCAACGATGAATTGATAGTTGTCCCAATGATAGTCTCGTATGTTGAGGTGTCCAGCCACCGACGGAGCATTAGTGGGATTTGAAGTTCGGCCAGGCGATGTCCGTCATTTATCAGGGACCGCTCGCCCAACATATTTATAATTGTGACAAATTCTAATCCAAGTCGAAAAAAGAAATAAATTTAGAAAGGAATGCAACGATACAAGCTTCAAAAAATAAAGCTTGCCTAATTAGTTCCATTAACTCACATGGATGAGTATAGTTGTTCCAACGATTGCCTTTTGCAGAGCCTTTAAAAGCAGCAAGAAAAGGCACAGAAACCATGAATGGTGAGTTTAAATCAGCAAGATTAAGAACAAATGATGGTATCTTTACAATGAATGGATGATAAAATATGTATGCACACTTGATAAATTCTAGTGAATCGTTTATTTTTGAACACAACCGCTGTAGAGAATGTGATGAATGGACGCATAGTATAGCATGAGACAATACAATCGAGAAGCTGGTGTCAGATGGAAATAAAGATGGCAGGAGGGATGATGGTTCATAATAAGGATGGTAGGAGGGATGGTTCATAATAAGGATGGTAGGATGGATGGTTCATAATAAGGATATGGCAGGATATTTGTTAGCAGGACTGAACAAAAGGGGAAATAGGAAGAGCAAGTGCGAGGACCTACAAGTGTTTCATCAAATACTGGATTACATATCAACATTAAACGTACATCAATTACTTTAGCAGCGTTCTTACATTATCATCAAAATTACATTATTACATTATCATTTACCGAATCCAACTTGAAACATGCAACATGAGAGCCCACGTTTAGTCTAAAGCGAGCGAGGCGGTTTGACCCTAATTGAGTTATCAAAGACTGAATAAATTTCCCAGCGGAACTATTAAATTCTCGGTATGAACAATTGGCACGCAGTAGTAGCAATGATGTTACTCACGTCTCCATGTGCTGGCGGAAGGTTGGAGGATACGCCGTCCCGAGACGCGGTCCTGCAACATGGCGTGCATTCGTTAGGCCAAAACTAATACACAAAATAGGTAACTATTTAATGTACAAAATCAGCAACTAAACAATGCACAAAATAAGTAACTAAGTAATAAACCTGAACAAGTTTGTCTTCAACAGTCAGCCAAATGCTGAAGAATCCGAGGTGAAGTGCGCAGGAAAGTAGATGATATGAAGATTTTATCATTTAATAGATTAAATCCATTTAACATCAGGTAGTGAAACCTTATCATATTGTGCCAGCACAGATAAAAGAAAAAGAATTAATACAGAGTTTTTCCAGAACATCATTTCTAACGAACTATATTTCCTACAAATCGCATCTCACGTGGCAGCGGTGGAGACGAGCCGCCACCCCCGCCCAACTGCTGAGCTTTGGGTTGTTGGTAGAGAGGAGGACCTTTCTGCTGGGGGTGATGATGGTGATGTAGGTGTGGTGCAGGAGGAGGAGGGTGGTGAGAAGGATGGTGATGGTGGAGGGAGGTGCTGGTTGTTTGTTCTCTGGAGGAGCGCGAGCACAGCGACTCGCTTGAACTACTCGTGCTCACCGCACCATCGTTGCGGTCACCTCCTGGGCGGACGGCAGGCAAATCAATCAGTATTTTGCGCACCATCAAAGGAAATACATAATTTTTTTATATTTATTTGCTGTTGTTAAATAAAATTAAAAATAATTGAATCTAACATCATCTTTTATACTCAATGCTTCAAGAGACTAGAATATCGATAGCACTTGCATGAAAGTATCGCGATGAATCCTCTCATTATAAATGTCAATTGATTGCTTCAGGAGATCATGTTAGGTATGTAAGGGAGAGTAAATAGCAATATGACACACAAGCCACTTTTTGTTGGCGTGAATTGCGTTGCAGGAGAAACGTGCGCAGCAGCGAAGCGCTCTAAGGGCATCGCAGCCCGGAAAGCCTCT
The DNA here is from genome assembly GCF_000764305.2 of Hyalella azteca. NCBI lineage: Eukaryota > Metazoa > Arthropoda > Malacostraca > Amphipoda > Hyalellidae > Hyalella > Hyalella azteca. The sequence continues at coordinate 132,426 of NW_025947637.1, forward strand.
TTAAGTGAATGATATTCACGATAATCGAAATAATAGTTTAGATTAACTATTTATAGGCTTATTGAGAAATGCCGTAACAAAATAAAAACATAAATCAGGCAACCGAGACAGTTGTTACTAAATTTTTAGGATTGCTTCTGACAGAGGCTAGCAAACAGGAGCAAAAGTTGCAGGAAATTCAGCAGGCCTCCGCCATGACAGCGAAAAGCGTCCACGAAGAAATCAACATAATCATTCCGTCAGTATTATTATAAAATAAACTAATTGGCCAGTCAGTCTACTCTGAAATTTAATTCGTTTAATTGTTATGCAATTAAAATTGATTTAATCTTTACAGAATTCATAATAAACTAATGAATGTGGCACTGCTCGGGATTAACAGTCCAAGAGCAGTGTAGAGCCTCTGCACTCAATATGCGAGGCCATAAGCGAGACCAGGGCACGGTGAATGCCAACATTGAACTAAAATGTACGAATCAAAGTTTCAAATGTTAAATCGTCGCAATATACCGATTGTACAAGTATTGTGGATGTGGATATGCGATTAGAAAACCCTTGTATTATTTTAAAGTTGCAGAAGGAATCTTAATAGAAAGAGGTTTTCCAGCGCTTCCGAAACATTGTTTATCATCAAGCCTCATCGGTGGCCTCAGTCGCGCAGCCTGACCCATTTCGGCGCAGGTGTTCAGTGTCTCTGTTGGCTTTTGTTTGCATTGAGTGGCGTCCACATTTCCTTTATTCGTCCGATACGATGAGCATAAGTCCGCGTCTTTGCCCCGTCAGACACACGTGGTATTGACAGGATTACGGCGATGAGATGAAGCCTTAGTTCTCCCGAGCCCATAAAATTGAGCCTTCGAATGACGTTGCAAGATGGCGCCAGTTGACCTGCGCAGTGTTTTTAACAGCTCTTCATCTACCGTCGGCTGGCCACCTCCATCTTCATAGCAGTCCGTCACAGGAGGTTCATTACATGTCAATAAGATTCGCCGTACAAGAAGCGTTGCCTTGTCACTTCGCCTTTTTCTCCACTCGGCCATGGATAAGGACACTTTAAAGAGTGCTACCATTTAACAAGACACCCATTCAACAATGAACGCCCAATTTACAATGAACGTCGCTTGACAATGACAACCCATTTTGAATAAACCGCCTACTCAATAATAAAAACCAAGTTACCAAATGAACGCCTATTTAACAATGAACGCCTATTTAACAATGAACGCCTATTCAACAATGAACGACTTATTAACAGTTTGAGTCAAAGGAAAGAACTTGTACGTAAGAGGTGGGCCCGCTAGGGCGGCACGAATGAAGCCTTTACGCTGGCAAAATTATGATATGAGTGATAAAAAGACAAATGAAGATTGTCAGTGATAGTCTTGTGTCAAGAATGTGATGGTGTTCAGAGCAGAACGTGGTTGCGAGACTTTATAAGTTACGTCGTTGCTAGCGTCTCCATCTGTCGTGCCCGAGGCATGTAAAACTCTTCGGTATTAGCGAAGCGGTGCAGTGCAATTGGTCGTACGGCTACGACATTCAGTGAGCAGCGTAAGTGTCGTAGGACGTAGTTATTGGGTATTCAGTAAGCGGCGTCAATTGCGAATTTTTAAGTATACGTGCAAAAAATTGTTGGTGCAATTTATCGTCTCATAAGGCAGTAGAAATTAAACTTTTATGAAAGATCTTGCTATGCAGCGCAAATAAAAAAATGCCAAGCAATGCAGACGCTAAGATGCAAATAAAAAATTTAGAGAGCAGTGCAATTGAATTTGGTGTTGACAAAAGTGAATGAAATTCGAGGCAGCGCAGTCAAGGCAGCGCACGCGAAGCAGCTGAGCTGACGTGCGGAAGGAAGCAGCAATGCAGCCAAACGCAGGTAACTTCTATGGACGTAATGACGGAGCTGTCTAGAGTTAAGGCAAGGCGTCCGCAGAACAAGCAAGTATATCTTCTCATCGCTAATTATTGTTATTTTTATATCAACACCATGCCGTTCATTTGGAACATTACTTATTAGAAGTATTGGCATGAGTTTTGTTTGTATTTTTTATGTACAAATATGAACAATAAGGAAAGTTCAAATTTGCAGATTAATTAGCATATCGAATATTTTGATCAATTCACTGTAATTCCGGTGGAATAAATTAAATGGCAACTACATTGCTGCACGACAAGGACCCAAAACAAATATTATTTAAATGCAGCAAGAAGAGAGAAGGCAAACTGTTGCAACAAATCTGAATGCCGGACGCCTTGCCGGAACTAGAGAGCAGAGTGGGCAGGGTGGGCTTGTCACGCACCAATGAGGGGATTTATCATAGAAAACGGAGCGCCTGCCATGGTGGCGATGGCGGCGGCCACGTTACAGCGCACAGACGGCGAGCAAACGTCGCCTGCTGGCGCGGGGACGTCTTGGAGCAGCGCGGCCCGTGCGACGTGCCGCGGCGACGAGGCCGTGGCAGGGGCACTTGGGAGCTCGAGCTCTGCGCCAGCGAGATTTATTGTGTTGGTGGCAGCATTGAGTGCTGTGGCGGCGGTGGCAGCAGTAATTGTGGCGGCGGTGGCAGCATTTGTTGTGGCAGTGGTGGCAGCATTACTTGTAGTAGCGGCGTTGGAGGAGGAAGCATGAGGGCGGTAAGTGCGATGATGGCGAGGCGCAGAACTGCTGTCGTATCCTCCACTGGACAGGTCCCGCAGCTGTCCGGGTTGACTCGACACGGAGTGACCACCTCCACCTGCTGCTCACATTTGAGACAAGTTAGCTACTATTTAATTAAGACATAGAATACACAGTACGATTTTGCACAGTATGATAACTAAACGTATTAGTTGAACAAGACGAAGAACACATAGTATGACTCTAAACATCTAACCATTGCATCAATGAAAGACTGCGAAATTTTCCTTGGCATTAGAAAATAAATTTGTATACAAATGGACGGCGATAGAGCGGCTCACCAGAATTTAGGCTCGTATTCGAGGCGCTGTGGCTCCACGGAGGCATCGATAAATTCGAATAAACTTGGGAATATTGCTGCGGCTGCTGCTGCAAAGATACAACAAAAGTAAACTTAATACAACTAAAATCATATACACCTTAGCGAAGTAACAATTTTAGTTGCCTTGAAAGATGAATAATAAGATTTGACATCAGCTTACTGCGCCTCTAGGAACAAGTTCTCTTAATAGAGAGGAAATTCAAGCATAATGAACAATTTAGAATTTTAGCAAGATTAAAACCCTATTGCCTTTAAGAATTTAGTTCGGTACGAATATGTGTTGGTGATTTAGCTCAAATTGTGAAGAGAGATATATCTATATGCGATGAGTGAGAGGAAACTACAAGAGGCTGCCAAGCGATGATGCAAGAAAATGAGTTGACGCTAAATAATGGTACTAATGGATCAAATGGACAGTGGCGTCGTGAGGTGAGTGTACCGAATGGCCTTACATAAATTGTATGCTTCATGTTTTGAATTGTAATCACATTTGCACTCAACTGTCGTGAATAACTGATTTGTGGTTAGTGAAAAGGTGAATCTTGAGAGAACCTTTTCCGAAAGTGATTTGAGAAACGCATTCTGGTTCGAAAATTTAATTATAACCTAAGATTTATTGGATGTATACCTAATGGTGTTAGGAACAATGACAGATGGTACATGTTAACGCGAGATCGATCTCACCTTCAGGTTGGAGCTGCCTTCAGAACGCAGCAGAGCAGCTGAGGGAGAAGGAGAGGCGGTCGCTGCACCACCGAAGTGCACGCTCTGAGGCTCGCTCGTGTTGAATGAAGGGAGCTCTTAGGAGAGGTGGAGTGGCTGCGGGAGTCGTGCAGGCGCGAGGTCTCCCACGACGCGACTTCGTTGCCAGTCCCGCCGCCGAAAATCTGAGTGGATAACTCGGGTTAGGCCGACAACGCACGATGCATTCGCAAGTTTAAAGAAGAGATCAGCAGCGGGAAAAACAGAATAACACGAATACAAACTAATTATTTGGGAGTAATGAGTTAGTACAGGGGAAGACTAAAAACTTCTGCCTCGCACAGATCAATGAGGTACACAGTGTCTTGCACTGTAAAGTAATTTTAGAAACGATCTTTCTTCATGCGTAAACTTGAATACAATATAGAGTAAAACAAGAGGATTTCAGTGTGAGAGAATGCATCACCTTATCGTAATGTTCGATAAGAATCTCGACGACGATGTTGCAGAACTTGATGTCCATGATGGCGGCGACGGTCTCCTCCTCAGGCCGCAGCAGCGTCGGCCCGAAGCACACGCCCAGGTTGCTCACCGTCATCAGGTTCTTGTCGCTCTTGCGCGCCACTCTGCACGAAGGCACGAGTGCAGGGTTACATAGTCATAATATATAGCTATGGTACGGCTTGAAACATTAATTCTTTTACGGGACAGATGCTCAAAAAATAAAAGGTCTAGAAAAATATAAAGTCTAGAATAAAGTTGAAGCATCCATGGCTTCAGCAACAGGCATTGAATGAGTTTTTGTGTTCACTGAGTTAGTGTAATCCGATAAGTACCGCATTAAACAAGAAACTATCACTAACCTATTAGAAAATGTTTCAGGAAGTGAGATGCCAGAGCCTTGTAGTTTTACCAATACAAAATTCAAACAAGTTGCAAAGAGTGAATATAAATAGAATAGAAATATAATATGCATGGACTCACTGGCAGAGATGATGGAGGAGTTTCTCTAGAACAACTCTGTTGTCATTAGGCAGTCTCTGTACGAGCTCTTGTATGGCTGCCACCCGAGACGCCAGACGCACAGTCTCTGTAAAGGCCATAATAAATGTCGGACTTCTTGGGTTTGCTAATAACCAATTTAATCGTAAAATTCACACAAGACTGTCTTATCGCATTATTAAAATTTGTCATTATGCATTTCTTTTTTCATTTATTTAGCAATATCTCTGCCACATTCGATCTTTCCATAACTTCATAACAGATGGTGTAGTATAATGAAAAATAAAGAAGACATACGCCTACTAAATAAAGATGGCGTTTGTTAAGTAGGAGTTATAACTAGGAGTAGGAAAATTTACAATTCATTCCCTGGTAATGAAGACTACAAAAGAAATTCAATGAGCTGAGTTGAAGTGAGCTCTTACTTGCGGCCGTAATAAAATCGTTGTGGAGTGCGTAGGTCATGAGAGGTTCAGGAAGGTTACGGAAATATTGTTTGACAGCAGACGTGATGGTTTTAGTCTCCCACTCGGCAGGGTCGTCGAGACAGAGCTTGGTGCACCGCTGAGGGTCCAGCCCTTGAGCCAGCAGCTTGGAGACCTTGCTGGAGACGCCGACGAGGCGGTAGAGGCCGTGGTCCTCCAGTCCTGAGGAGTGGAATGTAAGTGAATCATACATGCGCATGGCAACCTTTCCCTGCGCATGGCAACCGTACATGCGCACGTCAACCATACATACGCATGACAACCATACATGCGCATGGCAACCATACATACGCATGGCAACCATACATGCGCATGGCAACCATGAATGAGCCTTGAGACTTCCCACTACTGTTGTCAACGACTATCTTAAATTGATGAATTTTCTGTAGGATCTGAACCAAATCTACAGAATGAATTTTGAGGCGTTGAGGGGGTCCAGAATTCAACAAATTAGAAAGTGAAATTACTTCAACTGATAGTTCGTTCATATCTGCGAGCTTTGAACTAAACATTGTCCATTTAACTTCAAAATATCATTGCTAAATATTAAGAAATGAACGAAATCAAATGAAGTTCACAGCAGGTTTGATCATAAGGCAAGGTCACATCAGTGGACAATGCTGCAAGTCGGTAAAAATTTGGTTTGGAAACACGGCCAAGTAAATTCAAATAGAGTGCTAAATCAAGCAAATATAATGTATTTTTAAATATGAATGCTGCAGAGAACGAGTTGTGCTGAAACAATTCAGTAGTTGACAGGAGCGCACCTCTGGCCTCAAGCGCTGCGATGGCGCGGCTGATGAACGCCAAGCCGTACGCGTCGAGCTCGGTCTGATCCTGTCCTACGCGCGGCTGTGCGTACAGCGGGGATGAGACCTGCACAGCAAGGGGCGTTAGTATCTGCTGCACAGCATGGGGCGTTAGGGTCTGCTGCACAGCATGGGGCGTTAGTGTCTGCTGCACAGCATGGGGAACTAAACCAAATCTATAGAATGAATTTTGGGGCGTTGAGGTGGTGCAGAATTAAACAAATTAGAGAGTGAAGCTACTACCAGTGATAGTTCGTTGATTTGTATCGGAAACTAATTCAGTCAATAAGATGGCGTTGAACTAAACATTATCCACTTAACTTGAATATATCATTACTAAATATTAAGAAATGAACGAAATCAAATGAAGTTCCCAGCAGGTTTGATCATAAGGCAAGGTCACATCAGTGGACGATCTTGCGAGTCGGTAAAAATTCGGTATGCACAGTATCGGTATAAGGCATCGTATGCACAGTATCGGTATTTCGGTATAAATTGGTAAATGCACAGTAAATTCCAATAAAGTGCTACAGCGAGCAAATATAAAGTATTTTTAAATAGGAAAGCTTCAGAAATAGTTTTGCTTCAGAAAAGCATTTTTTCAGGAAAGCTTCAGAAAGCAAATCAGTAGTAGACGGGAGCGCACCTCTGGCCTCGAGCGCGGCGATGGCGCGGCTGATGAACGCCAAGCCGTACGCGTCGAGCTCGGTCTGATCCTGCCCTACGCGGGGCTGTGCGTACAGCGGTGATGAGACCTGCACAGCATGGGGCGTTAGGGTCTGCTGCACAACATGGGGCGTTAGGGTCTGTGGCGACGAGGCCTGCACAGCCCAATGCCCAAAGGCCTCGACTAAAAAACGTTGCTGAGTACAGAGTAGTGCTGCGTCAACGCGTCGGAATTAAGTCATTAATTTCCAGTGTATATCTTAAGGTTCGAAGGCAACCATGACTACAAAACAATTAGTCTGAATCTAAGTATTTATGACAGGAATATACAGTGATGAATAACTGAAAAAAGAGTAACAACAATATTGAGTGACTTCTCAATGAAAGTAATTACAACTTAAGCCTATATTACTGCGAGTTGTACAGAGTTAAGTAGCAAGACACTGACAGGTTCCTTGCCGTCCATAGCGTCCATCCAGAGCTTGAGGTCCTCCTCACAGAGCGCCTGCAGCGTGTACACGACGCCGAGCTTCTCGCGGTCCTGCGCTGTGAGGTCGAAGCAGAAGCGCTTGTCTATGCTCTCAGACATGCGCCGCACGCACGACTTCAGCATCAGCGTCTCCGTAGACGTCTTTAATGAGAACAACGACATTAGCAATAGCATGGGGGTCTTTAATGTGTGCAGCGACATTAACAACAGCACGACGTCTTTAATGAGAACAGTCCCATTAACAACACGGCGTCTTTAATGAGAACAACCACATTAACAACACGGCGTCTTTAATGAGGACAGCCACATTAACCACAGCATGGCTCCTTTAACATGAACAACGACATTACCGGCATTATGTGGTCTTCATTTTACGGTCTATCACCCTCACTGTTCAAGCAGTGATATCGTCATGAAATATGACAGGTACATGCATATGGTTCCCAAACAAGTATGGGGAATTGCACTTTACTCTTGAAGCACCAAAACTGATTCAAGAGTGCATTTGTACTGCTACACATTACTGGTCACGTGAAGTAACCCATTATAGATAATGTAAAGACTGATCGTTGTTATACTCCAGCAGTGCAATGGTTCCGTGATTGCAATGCTCTACAAAAACGCTCCGCCCGAAAACTGAACTTTTCACAAACGCTCCCGAGACAAGAAGCTAACGTAGTGGATGAAAAAAGGTGAATGAAGGAAAAATAAGTGCAGGCACTTAATGGAATCTCTAAGAGAGAATAACATTTGTCGTCAAGTAATAAGGGCAGGCAGCATCCAGGAAAGAAGACCTCGCCGTAATGCTGAGCTGTAGGAGCCAACAGCGGCTAGTGCTCTATAGAGTTAAGAGCAACTGTGCTTTATAGCGTGGAGTGAGAGCTGTGCAATGTGCAGCAAGCGATTTCCAAAAGATAGGGCAGAAACAAATGTACAAAAGATAAACATCTACCTCTGATCAATAGAACTGGTATTTTTGCCGGTAGTGGCAAGTGGTTTAAGAATATCCTACCTGTGATAAGGGTCTAAACGACTTGATACAAGCGTAAGAAGTCCTGATCCAAGCGTAAAGAGTGCAAAAAATAAAAAAAATGAAGAAGTATTTTTGTGGCGGCGGCATTCTGTGATAAGGTTCTGACCAGAAAAAGTGTAGAAGCTTGACGCAGAGCAACACTAGAAATGCATGGCTACAGTGCGGAGGTGCACAGATCGGAGCAGTCGTGTAGGATCTTGCATGTTGTCATCTTCAAACACAAGTTTGAGGTAAGTTGCAGGATGCAATAAATGAAGGTAAGGAGAGAAACGAAAACGATGCAACGCACCTGACCAGGAGGGAGCAGGATGAAAAGAAGGAGTCCAGAAGGAGGATGAGATGGAGTCCAGAAGGAGGATGAGAAGGATGAAGGTGAGTCCACAGCCTAAGATTGTACGAGGGGAGTGGGATGAATGAGACCACAGCAACGGCTCAATGGCACGAGCAGCAGTTCGGGGAGTTAACTCACGATTTTCTGTTGTACTTGATTGTATGGAATCATTGTGAATATGCGACTCTTCTTCTGGTACTGGCAGTAATGCTTGGTCCACGTCGTGCCGAATGCCTCTGTGGAAGCAAGAAAACGCTCTAGTTTCTATTTGTTAACGATGTCAGATCACGAGAGAACTGTTCGTATTGTTACATCCGAGTCCGCATTGCCATAGTTTTAAATGGTCATGGATATCTTGAGCAGCTTCCTCATTAATTATTTCATACCCATGAACTGTTAGGAAGACAAACTTACTTTTCTCCATGAGAAAAAGATATCCTTGTCGTGTGTACATTTTGTCCATGCTTCCAGGATCGGAATTTTTCTGAAAAAAAAGTCGCATTAGAAGTTCGTCACGTGGCATAATACTTATTAATGAAGCAAATTAATAAGAGCGGCGATATGCTTTTAGTCAACGTCTACCAGTGAACAGTGATTAATCGTATGGATATTTGATTTAGCTATAAACACAAGAAGAACTGGCTCCTCAATGTGAAAGCAACACGCAACTCTGCTTCAATATTTCTCTTCATGTGACATGTTTTGTCTCACCTCGAGCATCTTGTTCTTGAGCTGCACGGCTTCCTGGCGCGTCGACATGAAATTCTCCCGTGTCTGCCGGTAGAAATGAATGATGTCAACTAAAACTGTTCGAAGAGATTAACAAAGAGATTAATCGATGATTGCGTTCAGCCAGAATTTGATAAGAAATCTCGCCTGCTTGGTGCTCAAACAAGTTGCTCATATAATCGTGCATGATATAAAATAAAATCGAACTGAGAACCTCACGCCGTTATCCTGCTACCAGTCACTGCGGCCTAACGCTTCGAATTTACAAATAATTAAGCAAGAAATCATTATTCTTATATAATTTAGGAGCAAAACATGTTTGAGTGAAGTTATAGTGATTAAATAGTACCATAGTTAAGATGTGAACATCATTGACAGTGTTGGCCGTTAGAAGATTGTTATAATGTTACAAAGAACACGCAAGTCTTGTTACAGAGAGCACGCATGTTACAGAGAGCACCATGTTACAGAGAGCACCGTGTTACAGAGAGCACGCTTGTTACAGAGAGCACGCTTGTTACATACAAGACGCTCTGAGCACTGACCCGCTGTAGGCGCACTTGCAGGTCCTTGAGGTAAGGGTTGCAGTCATTGAAAACTTCGTGTCCTTGATGGTAGAACGTCAGCCAGCTGTACATGTAACTTAACAACTGCACAGCAAAACAACGTACGGTCATTAGAAATTACGAGGACTGCATATTATCCAGAAGACACTAACACACATACTACTTAGTTAAATTTTTGTGTAAATTTCAAATCAAGAATTCGAACAATCTATTCTCAGTTATAAATGAAGAGGTGACCACTTTAAGCAATGCGAATTTAACACGGCTCTTTCCGCTTGTTCCATCTTTTGTTGAATTTTTGTCTAAATTTACATCTATTTCGACTTAAATGATAAGCAGAAATGACCGGTAAGTTTATCTCGGATTCAAATACTCACAGTTTCTACAAATTCGAATTTTTTCCGCTCCTGCACTTCCTGCAGCAAGAAGACGTACTCCAGGGACGCTTGAGCGAAGAACCGCTGCTCCATCTCCACGCTGGCGTCAGCCTGCACAAATGTGGGTCAAATTAACTCACTTAGAACAGCCAAACTAGATATACCGGAAAGACAATAAGAATGAATAAAATTCATTGAGATCAAACAGGCGCTCAGGGTTTGCTGGCCATGCATAATGTGCTATGCTGCGCGTGCACCAGACGAGGTCGGTCGTGTTCGGCATCTCGTATGGAGATCAATACCAATTTCCGATACGATTGCGTATAGGAAGTTCCAAGTTCCACCAGTAGCGCGTATATTATTTTTGATAAAAAGATTCGACAATAACGTTTGAAGAAGGTCTTTTCTTCGGTAAGAGGGTCGATTGCAATAAAGCTTGCATTGCCAGAAGAACCAAACAATTTCGAGCAATGAATGCGCAAGGGCCAAAACAAAGAAAGCATCTATGAATATTTTTGAAGGTAATACACTTGAAAGATTGAGGAGCACTTCGCAATATTAGGTCATTCGAATGATTTCCTACATTGAGCATGTCAGACGGTATGGAGAATAATAATTTTAGTCGATAATCTATCTTCAAAATGCGTACATGAATCGTATGTATGCGTGCGTGAACCGTACATGGTAAGCGTATAAGAAAACATAAAGCCTTCATATGAAAAGTTTGTTCCAGGAACTCGCATGCATTTTTTCTTAGTGAATGCGACACTTCAGTGAAGCAATAAGTGTTCTGGGAAGGCGAATTATTTTAACCAGATCGTTAACATCATTGAGATGTTGCAGCAAATGGCAATCCTTCGCTATAGCGTAGATGCACCAGGAAATTGCATCGTGCAGCGCGCGCGTCTTCGGTATTTTCGATGCCCCGGAAAAAGTATGAAGGACATCCATGCTTTCTATACAATATCCGCGACATCGACGAGGGAAGAGTATCGTGTGACGAAAGCAAGCTCATCAGTGAGACGTCGAACACGGGGAGAGGGAGATGGGGTGGTAGGGAGAGGGGATGGAGAGAGGGGAAAGAAGGGGAAGAGAGAGAAAGGGAGAGTGAGGGAAGCAGGAGAAGGCGGACGATCAATAGGCAGAGGCGGTCATCAGCTGCGGTGTAGGGCAGCAGCTCAGCAAGTATTTCCCCTCACACCCCTACTGCTGCTCAGCAGCCACTCCCCCTCACACCCCCTACTGCTGCTCAGCAGCCACTCCCCCTATACTGGGGAAGGCTGAAACACCTGGAACTGTACTCACTGGAGAGGAGAAGAGAAAGGTACCGTATATCATACTGTACACTTGGAAGATGATAACCGGACTGGCTCCTAACTTTGAGAGTGAAACCTCCAGAATAGTAACACGTTACAATGAAAGGAGAGGGAGACTGTGCGAGGTTTCCCCATTTAATAACCGAGAGCCGCGGCCAGAGTACAGATTCTCCGTGAGGGATCACTGTCCGTGGTAGGACCGAGGCTCTTTAATGCCTTGCCAAAAGCGCTGAGAGGAGGGGAGTTCACCCTTGCAATATTCAAGAAACAACTGGACAAGTGGTTGAGAAAGATCCCGGATTGTCCAGTAATGGGAAACTACCATCAGCAAGTGACAAGCAGCAGCATCTTGCATCAGGTGGCCCAAAGGAGGGCAAATAGACGGAACACGTCCAACGTTACATCCGATGACGACTCGGAGACGGAGGACGACGAAGGCGGCGCATCAGCGTGACCGGGGACTAGGAAGTCCCGAATTCATCATAAGGTTATAAGGTAAGGTCACATACGGTACTACCACAGCGAGGACACATACCCACAGCAAGGACCACATACCCTCAGCAAGGACCACATATCCACAGCAATGATTTTCCACCCACATCGCTAGAAACGCCAAGATCAACAGGGTCCACGCTGCCAACCACCTTGCGCTGCATCAGAGTAAGCCTTGCTGTCTCAACTCAGCAGGTCTTCTGATCAGCACTGTCTCAGCTCAGTGAGTCTTATACTCAGCAAAGTCAACTCAGTGAGTCTTCTGCTCAGCTCAGCGCTGCATCAACGCCGCTTGGTCCTGACATCACGCACGCTTAGAGCGCGAGCTTTGAGAATGGATGCTTTCTCCTGTCCACGTTTTGTCCCAAAGCATTCCACGCTTTGAGACAATCCCGTGAAGGCAGCGGCCTTCCTGCGCGCCCTTTGGGCATTTGAATTTCTCATATCATTCACCACCTGAGCTGCGAAGGAACAATATCCTGACATGCACTTGTTGGTGGTAATTGGGCAGTACTCCAGCCGCTAACGGTCAAGACGTGCGATCGTTGGCGAGTATTGGGCAGTAATTCCACAACCAGCGGGCAAGACTTGCGATCGTTGGCGAGTATCGGGCAGTAATTCCACAACCAGCGGGCAAGACTTGCGATCGTTGACAGACGACATCTACGCACACGACATCTACCCAGACGACATCTACGCACACGACATCTACCCAGACGACATCTACGCACACGACATCTACGCCCACGACATTTACGCACACGACATTTACGCACACGACATTTACGCACATGACATTTACGCACACGACATTTACGCACACGACATCTACGCCCACGACATTTACGCACACGACATTTACCCACCATACGACATCTACGCAGACATCTACCCACACGCCATTTACGCACAGGACATTTACGCACACGACATCTACGCACAACGACATTTACGTACACACACGCGCGACATGCACGCACACCTCAAGTTACTTGTACTGCCCCACACATCAAATGCGTCTCCCGCTCAAAAATGTTTCAATAGTAACCAAATATTTTGCTGCGATATTTACAATTCTCTCTCGTTCATCCTCGACCATGTCGACGATCTTGGCGAACTCCTTGAGGGACGAGCCGATGACGATCTCATCGTCGGTCTGACTGCTGCCGATGCACTCGAACTTGAACACGCTCAGGCTGTTGCTCAGCCGACGCTGCGCCCGTGACAGCTCTGCACACACAGCACATGTATTAGTTATCCCTACATGTGTTACAATCACTAAAATATACTATAGTTAAATTGTAGTACCGATATATTAACATAAACGATAAAATTAATTTTTATATTAATAACTTATTAATCAACACATAATTGCACTTGGGAAGATATTGAAGGCCTATGAATACAGAACGCGATTTAGGACCGATGAGCTAGTTTAATTTTTATCTACAACCCAAGTTTTAGGTCTTTATTCGTACTGAGAAAATGAGGTTTGATCACGTGCAAACATTATATCAACACAACAATACAATAAATTTTATTGGTGTGACCGAAGAGTTTAATACAAAAATATAACTCAGTAGGTACTACTCACTACAGTGAGTGACAGAGAGCGCATTTTCTCGTCGACGAAAACTTGAGGTCACGGACAGACGGACAGACAGACAGACGGACATGGCGAGCACAATAGTGCATTTTTTCCATAAATGAGAAAATGCGCTAAAAAGACCTCACTTCATGTACGTATAGTGGCACGGACACTCAGCTGTCAGGGCGTCTGAAAAATCGGGAGCAAGCCTCTTCCTCGCGCTTCAGAGGTGTTACATTTGTAAAAAATATTAATAAATTCGAAACACAATGGAAAATCATAAGAAACATAGACTGCAGCACAAGCTGAATTTCATTATCTTCAACTAGAAACAGAATATTGGCCCCGGCATGAATACAACTGACAGACGGAATGCAATGTCTGAGTCAGACGTGAGGATATGATCGTGAGACGTGACAAAAACATGACGGAAGTCCTGCCGAGGACGCTACAGAAGTGCAGAGAAAGTGAGAGAAAAAAGTGCATGAGCTTCAACGGCAAGAAGTGGATGAGGTGAACGCAGTCACAATGAGCAAACATCCCCTACTGCTGCTCAGCAGCCACTCCCCCTCACATCCCCTACTGCTGCTCAGCAGCCACTCCCCCTCACATCCCAGGATGCAGGAACAAGGGTTTAATAAATGTAATGTAATGCAGGAATAAGGGATTATATCCTTCAGTTTTTTGTACAGGGAGATAGTCCGCGATTCTATACAAGTCGCGGACTTGAAAATAGACGTCAAGGGGTCGAGTCAAGTCTGCATAATTGATATTTTCTGAGGAATGTTGTCCTGCGACATGTAGCATCATGTGCTGGCAGTGCAGGGCAGAAAATGTACGTTTCTTGCAGCAGTATCAGCGTAGGCACACACTGAGCTGTTGACAGCTGCATATTGTGCAGCTGTTCTGATGGCTGCAGCGATGAGATGAGGCTGGATATGGCAAGCGTGTGGTGCCGCGTGCGTGGCTGTGACAACGGGGAGCGATGAAGAACAACTTGCAGCAATCCAAGAATAAAATAATTGCCAAAATTTGTGGCAAATTTTCACACACAATAATTAGCACAAGTCGTCTCTCCACAAAATAAATTAGACAATTCCATTCACAATTCCGACATGTATGGGGAAGACAAAATTCCGAAATAGAAAATGATAACTAAGATCAATAGGTGGAGTTGAAAGAATTTTCCAAGTTTGCAGCTTGAAGGCAGCCAAGCATAACGCCCCACAATACGGTCATGTCGCAAGGCAATGCGTAGCTTTAAGCACACGCGCGTTGATGTTGACGTACGAAGTTAATGAAGAAATTATATAGAATGTTCAGAGATGAAATAAACTCAAATAGAAGAGACTCAATGAATAATCCCTTATATTTGCTTAGAAAGATCAAGAGCGGGAGGTTCAGAGGTTCAGAGTGGAAGGTTCAGAGCGGGAGGTTCAGAGTGGGAGATAACATTGAATATAGCGTTACACACTCGTGACGTAAGATATTGGGTGTGAGGCGTGACGTGAGATGTTGGGCAAGGTGTGACGTGAGGCTAGTGCTCGGGACGAATTAGCATTCGTGTTGCACACCTCAGCCAGAGCCTGCCACATGGCGCAGTCTCTGCCCGCCACATGGCGCAGTCTCTGCCACCACATGGCGCAGTCTCTGCCCGCCACATGGCGCAGTCTCTGCCCTGTCTCTTATACACATCTAGATGTGTATAAGAGACAGTCTCAAGTTCTCGTCGGCAGGCGACATTCATCGTGACTACGCATTTGTGTGTTCAAGATCAAGATTTTGGCTGCGGTTGAAATTTTCAACTTTGGGCATGTCGACACGAGCATGTTATTTAAGCTGCTCCTGTTCATATGCTTAAGGTTTTAATTTCTATAAATCAACGCGTCAACTGGATTAAGAGTAGTCGGAACTCGAAAGCTTACCATTGCCAAGGAAGCATGCTAGCCCTGTCTCTTATACACATCTAGATGTGTATAAGAGACCGGCATTATGGTGGTGCTGGAGAAGAAGTTCAAGTATTCACGTAAGACTTCACTTCATTTCTGCCGCTCTACACTTCACGTACAATAAGATTCACTGTAATCCAGCACAGGTGAACTACACGTCACTATACCTGCATTGCACTTCACTGTACAGCCCTACAGGTGCACTATTAATTACGTGAAACGTGTCTTGCACTATCACCATCTGTACACCAACAATATTACCGCACCCTGCACCACGGAAATTTACGTTATTAATAACATCACACCACGGCCACCATTTGATAACGGCCATTACAAAACAGATGAGCAGGCAAGTCGGCTGAGCAAACACTGCTCAACTTAGGCATGGCTACTGCCGAGCAGTGAGCGAAGTGTCCACGAGCAGAGACACTGTTCAGTGAGCGTGAATACGATGTTTAGTCAGTGAGAGTGAGTACAATATTCAGTCAGTGAGCGTGAGTACAATATTCAGTCAGCGAGTGTAGGTACAATATTCAGTCAGTGAGCGCGAGTACAATATTCAGTCAGTGAGCGTGAGTACAATATTCAGTCAGCGAGTGTAGGTACAATATTCAGTCAGTGAGCGNAGTGAGTGTTGTAACAATCATCTCAGTGAGTGAGTGTTGTAACAATCATCTCAGTGAGTGTTGTAACAATCATCTCAGTGAGTGTTGTAACAATCATCTCAGTGAATGTTGTAACAATCATCTCAGTGAGTCATCAGTGAGATCATCTCAACAATCATCACAGTGAGTGTTGTAAAAATCATCACAGTGAGTGTTGTAACAATCATCTCAGTGAGTCATCAGTGAGATCATCTCAACAATCATCACAGTGAGTGTTGTAACAATCATCTCAGTGAGTGAGTGTTGTAACAATCATCTCAGTGAGTGAGTGTTGTAACAATCATCTCAGTGAGTGAGTGTTGTAACAATCATCACAGTGAGTGTTATAACAATCATCCTAGCGAGTGAATGTTGTAACAATCATCTCAGCGAGTGAGTGTTGTATAATCTCAGTCAGTGAGCGTGAGCACCAACTGAGTCAAATATCAAAAGTCAGTGAGCGTGAGCACCAACACGAACGATCGCGGCGGCAGGCGGGAGCGGCGCGCACCTCATACGCCGGCAGCGGAGCCGCGACTGGCGGACAGTGCCAGCACAGCGCCAGCCTGCGCGGCGCTGAGCCGACACGAGGGCAGCGAACACAGACACGCAGCGAACACAGGGCCGCGGGGGGCACGCTCCCAGTGAAAAATTTACAGACGCATCAGCTTCTGATTTGGATTACCAGAAGCTGGGGCGATTCTAAATTTTGTTAGGGCTGGAGTATAAGGAGCAGCGTGGGGCACGCTGGAGCATAAGGAGCAGCGTGGGGCACGGCTGCATGTCTCGCAATGAACCCAATAACGTCCCCGCCAATGGGGAGCGTATAGGAATGCCGTAGAAGCGTAGAGAAATATTGACTCGTGCAGCGATAGCAGCCATGCGTGCGGCAGAAGTAAGAAGGCACTGAGGAAGGAAGCAGATTGAATGCAGATAGCAATCAATTGATTGTCTTGATTGCGCAAGGCGCAATCAAGACAACAATCGGGCGCAAAACTGGACAGCGGCGCCTGCCGAAGATGGAGCGACTAAGGTAACATGACGAGCGTTCGACTTACCAACAGACGGGACTCATGGTTCAAAAATTAACACCTATACCGCGATACCTCGACTTACGAACGCCTCTACTTACAAACTTTTCCAGATACGAAACGGAGGTTCGCAATTTTTCTGCCTCCATATGCGAACATGTCACTGCTCACGAACTGATTTTCAGTTCGACATCATAACCTATATTCCGTTGTTCACAGCATCCTACTCATAAGACCTGGCCACTTCCTCCGAGTGGTGGTCGCTGCAACATTTCCGGTATTACACGTCCGCAATTTTTTTGCTTCTCAATTCTATATTTTATTTAATTGTGTTAAGACATATTATATACGGCACTCGTGCACTATTAGATTATGGCACCTAAGATGGCTACTTAAAAAAAATGGTGAAGGCAGTGTTGACGCTCGATATAGAATGCGAGATGCGTTCTTTGTTGAGTATTTTATGGTGTTAACCCTCTACCGCCTGACACGAGTAACCGGAGCAATATTGTCACAAGCCTACTTCCCAAAAAGGATACGTTCTAGTGAGCGCAAAATGCTGTCTCTTATACACATCTAGATGTGTATAAGAGACAGGGTATGAGTGGGTNAATAATGATTTGATCGTAGGAGCGCTCCAGCTGCACGAACAATTGATCGTAATAATGATTTGATCGTAGGAGCGCTCCAGCTGCACGAACAATTGATCGTAATAATGATTTGATCGTAGGAGCGCTCCAGCTGCACGAACAATTGATCGTAATAATGATTTGATCGTAGGAGCGCTCCAGCTGCACGAACAATTGATCGTAATAATGATTTGATCGTAGGAGCGCTCCAGCTGCACGAACAATTGATCGTAATAATGATTTGATCGTAGGAGCGCTCCAGCTGCACGAACAATTGATCGTAATAATGATTTGATCGTAGGAGCGCTCCAGCTGCACGAACAATTGATCGTAATAATGATTTGATCGTAGGAGCGCTCCAGCTGCACGAACAATTGATCGTAATAATGATTTGATCGTAGGAGCGCTCCAGCTGCACGAACAATTGATCGTAATAATGATTTGATCGTAGGAGCGCTCCAGCTGCACGAACAATTGATCGTAATAATGATTTGATCGTAGGAGCGCTCCAGCTGCACGAACAATTGATCGTAATAATGATTTGATCGTAGGAGCGCTCCAGCTGCACGAACAATTGATCGTAATAATGATTTGATCGTAGGAGCGCTCCAGCTGCACGAACAATTGATCGTAATAATGATTTGATCGTAGGAGCGCTCCAGCTGCACGAACAATTGATCGTAATAATGATTTGATCGTAGGAGCGCTCCAGCTGCACGAACAATTGATCGTAATAATGATTTGATCGTAGGAGCGCTCCAGCTGCACGAACAATTGATCGTAATAATGATTTGATCGTAGGAGCGCTCCAGCTGCACGAACAATTGATCGTAATAATGATTTGATCGTAGGAGCGCTCCAGCTGCACGAACAATTGATCGTAATAATGATTTGATCGTAGGAGCGCTCCAGCTGCACGAACAATTGATCGTAATAATGATTTGATCGTAGGAGCGCTCCAGCTGCACGAACAATTGATCGTAATAATGATTTGATCGTAGGAGCGCTCCAGCTGCACGAACAATTGATCGTAATAATGATTTGATCGTAGGAGCGCTCCAGCTGCACGAACAATTGATCGTAATAATGATTTGATCGTAGGAGCGCTCCAGCTGCACGAACAATTGATCGTAATAATGATTTGATCGTAGGAGCGCTCCAGCTGCACGAACAATTGATCGTAATAATGATTTGATCGTAGGAGCGCTCCAGCTGCACGAACAATTGATCGTAATAATGATTTGATCGTAGGAGCGCTCCAGCTGCACGAACAATTGATCGTAATAATGATTTGATCGTAGGAGCGCTCCAGCTGCACAAACAATTGATCGTAATAATGATTTGATCGTAGGAGCGCTCCAGCTGCACGAGCAATTGATCGTAATAATCATCGAAACAACGATTACCTCTTACGATAACAATGAGCGATCGAAATCAGCCCAATAATTAGCTAATGTTAAAGTTTTGCTACCCAGGAAATGACGCAGCTTCAAGTTAGAACGCGTCAGAGGAGTCAGGGATGGTAAAGACTTCATCAGCGAGGACCACACACCCAGAGCGAGGACCACATACCCTCAGCGAGGACCACATACCCTCAGCCAGGACCACATACCCACAGCCAGGACCACATACCCACAGCCAGGACCACATACCCACAGCCAGGACCACATACCCACAGCAAGGACCACATACCGCAGCAAGGACCACATACCTACAACGAGAACCACATACCACAAGGGCACAAAGTGAATAGCGCTGTCTCACTCCTCTCAGTCCCTACATCACGCACGCTTAGGGCGCGAGCTTTGAGAATGGAGGCTTTCTCCTGTCCATGCATTGCCCCAAGTATTCCACACTTTGGGACAATCCCGCGAAGGCAGCGGCCTCCTTGCGCGCCCTTTGGGCATTTGAATTTCTCATGTCGTTCACCACCTGAGCCGCGAAGAAACAATATCCTGACATGAACTTGTTGGTGGGTATTGCGCAGCACTCCCGCCGCTAACGGTCAAGAAGTGCGCCCGTTGACGTGTTTTGGGCAGCAATTTCGCCGCTAACGGTTAAGACGTGCGTCTGTTTGCGGGTGTCGGGCAGTAATTCCACAACCAGCGGGCAAGACTTGCGATCGTTGGCGAGTATCGGGCAGTAATTCCACAACCAGCGGGCAAGACTTGCGATCGTTGGCGAGTATCGGGCAGTAATTCCACAACCAGCGGGCAAGACTTGCGATCGTTGGCGAGTATCGGGCAGTAATTCCACAACCAGCGGGCAAGACTTGCGATCGTTGGCGAGTATCGGGCAGTAATTCCACAACCAGCGGGCAAGACTTGCGATCGTTGGCGAGTATCGGGCAGTAATTCCACAACCAGCGGGCAAGACTTGCGATCGTTGGCGAGTATCGGGCAGTAATTCCACAACCAGCGGGCAAGACTTGCGATCGTTGGCGAGTATCGGGCAGTAATTCCACAACCAGCGGGCAAGACTTGCGATCGTTGGCGAGTATCGGGCAGTAATTCCACAACCAGCGGGCAAGACTTGCGATCGTTGGCGAGTATCGGGCAGTAATTCCACAACCAGCGGGCAAGACTTGCGATCGTTGGCGAGTATCGGGCAGTAATTCCACAACCAGCGGGCAAGACTTGCGATCGTTGGCGAGTATCGGGCAGTAATTCCACAACCAGCGGGCAAGACTTGCGATCGTTGGCGAGTATCGGGCAGTAATTCCACAACCAGCGGGCAAGACTTGCGATCGTTGGCGAGTATCGGGCAGTAATTCCACAACCAGCGGGCAAGACTTGCGATCGTTGGCGAGTATCGGGCAGTAATTCCACAACCAGCGGGCAAGACTTGCGATCGTTGGCGAGTATCGGGCAGTAATTCCACAACCAGCGGGCAAGACTTGCGATCGTTGGCGAGTATCGGGCAGTAATTCCACAACCAGCGGGCAAGACTTGCGATCGTTGGCGAGTATCGGGCAGTAATTCCACAACCAGCGGGCAAGACTTGCGATCGTTGGCGAGTATCGGGCAGTAATTCCACAACCAGCGGGCAAGACTTGCGATCGTTGGCGAGTATCGGGCAGTANTATCTACAACCCAAGTTTTAGGTCTTTATTCGTACTGAGAAAATGAGGTTTGATCACGTGCAAACATCATATCAACACAACAATACAATAAATTTAATTGGTGTGACCGAAGAGATTAATACACAAAAGAACTCAATGCATATGTACTGGCCCGGACACACTCAGCTGTTAGGGCGTATAAAAAATCGAGTCAAACGTGGCAGCGTATGGCAGGTCTGAGTCAGACATGGCAGGTCTGAGTCAGACATGGCAGGTCTGAGTCAGACGTGAGGATATCACCGTGTGACGTGACAAAAACATGACGGAAGTCCTGACGAGGACGCTATAGAAGTGCAGGGAAAGTGAGAGAAAAAAGTGCATGAGCTGCAACGGCAAGAAGTGGATGAGGTGAACGCAGTCACAACGAGCAGCGAACATGGAAACTATGGTCGCAAATTAGTACATAAATGGGTATATATTGGTACATACGTGGGTATAAATTAGTACATATGCGGGGATAAATTAGTACATATGTGCGTATATAATTAGTACATACGTTGGTATAAATTTCTACATATGTGGGTATGTAATGAATATACCAGGTAGCCATTTCATGCACGTCATACTCCACCTCTCGAAGCGATATTCACGCATCAAGTGCCCTTGTCGTACCTCATTTCAAACCACGTTACTAGCTACATATTTATTCAACGATGTACACAAGAGTAAATCGTGTGTGTACACATGAGTAAATCGTGTGTGTACACAAGAGTAAATCGTGTGTGTACACAAGAGTAAATCGTGTGTGTCGTAGGAGCACAAGTAGAGGTAAGAGTTCCAGGCAGAGCGGTTTAGAGTTGCGCAAGTGCAGCCTCAATGATATGCAGCAGCATTTGAAGCCAAGCATACAAAACAACAGCCACGGCCTCCACAACAATGATGATCTGAGTGCGTCTGGTCTCTGTACATGCACTGCCACGCACATCACGACAATCCAGGCTGTCATGTCGTGCATTTAGCTCTCCAGATACGTGTCGTGTCGTTAATACCATCAAAAGGCTCTACAATTGAAGGAACATTCGATTTAGTAGGTTAGTTGCTTGGCAAACTGTCTTATGCTCCCAGTAACTTAGATACTATAACTAAACGGTACGCCAGTTCTTCAATTGTGAATAAAACTTCGCGTAGACATGAGTAACCGGAAGGGAGTTAGTCACTGACTTGAACAGCTGCGCCTTATTAGGACGAAGAAATATCTTGATGCGCGTTACCTCAGTCTGCCAGTTTATGTCTGGGCCAACAAACCATACAACTACACAAACGTGCGACATGGCTGCTAATTCACCAGAGTTTCATACGGTGTGTGCACATCGCTCGTGTATGGGCGCAGTCATGCCAAGACGTCATACGTGTTGCAATAATAACTAGATATTTATAAACAATCGGAGACTATTTACCCAACCAAAGACGAACATCAATAATAGCTTTTTGTATTTCTAGGAACAAGTCTCGTTGCTTCCAGGACAGAGATGGTGTCGTCAGCACTACCGTGTCTGTAAACAGCAAGATTTGCATGTGTTATCCGTATCTAACATCTCGTCAGAACTGGAATAAATTGAATAATGTTAATTATACTTCTGAAAACTTAGCACGGAAGCTAATTAGATGAGTTTCCGTTGCTCCTTCTAACCGGTCTCTTATACACATCTAGATGTGTATAAGAGACAGGTTCCGATGGCATGCAACAATGCTTACTATAATTCATGTAAACGAAAAAGTCATTTCAACAGAATAGCTACCTAAGGGCATCGAGAACTTGAAAACTTAATAGAATATCGTTACATTTTTCCACATGAGCGCTGAACGATATTTAGTGCATGAAAATTTCACAGAACGACATTCTTTGCTAAGCTTCCGAAGACACCTACGGACGAGATCGCAGTCAAGTATCCAGCATCGTCTCGGAGCAGAGGTTCGGCTTATCTACCATACAACAGTTGGGCGTATGGGGTGACCGTACCCTAACTACATATACCCATACGACATCTACGCACACGACATCTACCCATACGACATCTGCGCACACGACATCTACCCAGACGACATCTGCGCACACGACATCTACCCAGACGACATCTACGCACACGACATCTACCCAGACGACATCTACGCACACGACATCTACCCAGACGACATCTACGCACACGACATCTACCCAGACGACATCTACGCACACGACATCTACCCAGACGACATCTACGCACANCTCGGGACCGCCGTCACCGCCATCCGCCGTATCAGGACACTCGGGGCCGCCGTCACCGCCATCCGCCGCATCGGGACACTCGGGACCGCCACAAGCTTCGTGTCCAGAGCTGCACGCTCTCCTGTCCGGTAACTAAGCGACTCAATACAAGGGCTGGCGGTCGTCGTCAAATTGATAAAAAGCGTGTGCCTTGAGTATAAATTTAAATTGATTTAGAGAGGAATCTGAAAGTTATTGATTTTTAATCCGTCCCATAATATTTCAAGTTGCCTGTAAAGAATCTCTCGGGAGATTCTTTAGGTTCGTCCAGCACAGAAAAAGAACACGCGGTGTGGTGGTGCAATTATTAACCGGGTTCTGTCTTTCTGAGATCCGTACAAAAAACATAGTATAAGAACTACGGTAGTACAAGAAATCAAAAAATTACGTAATTAATAAAGCCGTTATTCACCTATATAACACTATGAACAATTATCTCACCAAATTACTGGTGGTTCATGATTGGCAAAAAGCACAGGAAACAAATAAATGGTGATTAATCGAGCTCACACAGGTACGCTCTTCAAGTTTTTTCAAGTCAACTCATATGTGTTGAAGAACGCAGGACTTAAACATTGCCAGTCAATTATAAGCCTAATTCGTTACAGTAATTTTCTAAGAACTACGATGATCCTAATAAAAAACCTAGCCGCGCATGCATGACGCGTCCCGAAGACGCTGCAAGACAATTAGACGATGATGATAGACGAGAGCTAAAAACTTAACCCATCAACACACAACGTGGCGCGTGTACCAAGCAATTTATTGTCAAATTCTTGGAATGATATTAAGTTGAATTCGAAACTTACAACGCTTCTACAGCCAGCTTTCCTTAAAATGTAATATGACCGAATGTAATGAATTATGTATGTTCCTAATGAATGCCACCACCACGAGTTTCAAATGTGGTCTCTCGGTCCCAGTGTGGTGCGACAAAGATCAGCGTATCTCCTTTTCATCTACACGCTTCACGACATCGTTTAATGATAGCGCCAAAATAATGATAGCAATAAGAAATTTTCAGCGTATGCAAATGCTAGAAGTTTGTTTAATGAGCGGTCAGCGAAGCCCTGGAGATATTCATAAGGTGCAGAACATGACGCGGAGGGTGACGAGTCTGAGGACGCCGATAAATGAAGAGATACGAGCACAGATGGGGTGCGGTTGGCAGGCTTAGGGATAAGGCGTGATGAAGCGCGCGCACCAGACGCGAGGGGAGCCATTGAGATGCTGCGCGAGTAACTAGCAGCTCGGAGCAGCCTCTTCTGAACTCTGAAGACCTTGGTTATGCGATGACACTCGAACAAACACCGGATAAATAGCGCAAGACAAACTCGGTTATGAGCATCGAGATTTCCGGAATGTGGCCCGTGGAGGTCAGAAGTTCACTCTCTCAGGCGTACATTTTCTGACTATTTCGATAATTATTTCTTGAATAGAAGCAAGAATTATAATCATTCAGGTGCTCTAAAACTAGTCTTCGGATCTATGAATCGAAGCAAAGAACTAAAAACGATAGATATAACGTATACATTTGGACGGTGGCAGCACAAATTACGCAATTGTAAGTCCCCAAGAGATTAAGTATTAAGATTAAAAGTATGACATAACTCGACACATGTGATAGGAAATTAGCATATTTATTAGTTAATGGAATTTTTTCATGGGGAGACAGAAACGATTATGGAAACATGATTTCTGGCTTACCATAACTAAATCAATAATTAGCATAAATTAAACCTTGACAACTAATTACAAGGGCAGCCAAGACTCCACTGTAACTTTGGAAAAACTTAGGTCGAGCGCTCAGTGGAAAGTTCATCCATTGATACCACACTGCAGTGTAATGCGCTTAATGACTACACAACACTCATCACAGTGTACGCTTGCCCGCTGCTTTAGATTTCATCACATTCAAATTTAGGGTTTCCATTGAGTCAAAAAATGTTTGGTCCATAAAACTATTATAATTATGCAATTTATAAAAACTTGACCTTTTAAGATACGGAGCTGCACGGCATTCTGACGCGTCACTTGAGCGACTGCGCGAGAGGCGACCCCATTTTTACCGAACCATGCATTAGACTATCACACCCAAGCCTCAGATCGATGCCGAGTACAAAAACTTTTACAACATAATAAATAGTTCACATGGCTCCATACACCGCGTCACTCGTCAGTTGCTCTGTAAAGACAACACCGTTACCGTTAAAGAAAACAGCCAACTGCGAGTACTTAGCGCCCTATTGAACCAAGAAGTCTATTCCGGAAATCTCATTGCTGACTGGATTGGAAATAAGTGGTGAGATGTCGTGTTGTGTGGGTGGTATTCAGTATACAGAGTGAAGAGGTCAGCGCTAGTGTGGGAGAGATGCAGCCCACACACTGCCGCCCCAGTGCCGGCGATGCTGCTGGCCCTTTTCTCTCCCGCTCACTGAACAAAATTTCGGAAGAATCCTGCTGAGTTTTCATGGTGGTATACAGGAACGATTTGCTTACTAAGTGCCGTTTGATAAGTACGATTTAGAGGACGATTTTTGTAAAAAACGCAACATTAAGTCGCTTGTATTTTATGTCGCTGTTTACCGTCTCCATGAGACTGGTTTTTGTATTTAACGACGAGATTTCTGATTTCAATTTTCGTAGCTCGGTCAGGTAAGACATTTAAATCAGAAACTTGGTCACTGGAATAAATTAATCAGGTTGTCATATTTGCATTCGGTAACATTATTTCTGAGTTTGAATATTATTCTCGAACATACAAACATGACAGTATTACGACGCGCACCATGAACAAAGTCTGGCGCTGGACATAAGAAGCATCGCATTCACAGGTGGGAGGCAGCTGCGGAATTTACGTGATCATGCGATATAATATCTGAACACCCGTGATAGTGTGGAGGCTTGTTAACAGCTGAGAATTTGGTGCACGTATAGGAAGCCGTAAGTTAGCCGTTAACCTTACGTAAGCCGTTAACCTTACGGTTAACGACTTACGGCTTAACTTTACGGTTCTAACCTTAACCTTACAGTTAACCTAGTTCTAGTAAGTTAACCGTTGTAGTTGTTCCTGTGGCGGGCACTTGAGGCTCACAGCTGCTCTTAGCGCCGTACTCCTGCCAGGCTGGCAGCTTATGAGGGGATCTTTCAGTCAACTGCCCTCGCCAGCTCAATTACCTTCACCAAGAGACTCTCCACTGGCCATCAAAACAGTTCCGCTGGTCGCTCAGAAACTACCCCGTACACACGTCGTCACACTAACTAATTTATCTCGTCAATGCATAATTTATGCAGGAATTTTAAGTGAGAAATGATAATTATATCGGATAACGCTTGTAATTTATTATTCATTGTTTTCAACATTCAAAAATAAATGGAGCAACGTTAGTTCATAAATATGCGAAATTAGAATATTTACATATAACAAAAATTGTGTTTGACGCCCAGCGGAAGAGAATGTTCACGGCAACAGTCAAAAATCCCCGCGGAATGCCGTCGCGTCGTCTCTTCACATCCACACCCGTCTACATATTGAGGACTGTTATACACCCACTGCTGCTACACCATCCACACCCGTCTACATATTGAGGACTGTTATACACCCGCTGCTGCTACACCATCCACACCCGTCTACATATTGAGGACTGTTATACACCCGCTGCTGCTACACCATCCACACCCGTCTACATCTCGAGACCTGACATACACGCACCATCCGAATCTCATGTGATTATAAATGTGAACTCGTAAACACAATAACTGAAAAAAGATACATTAAAACGATGGGTTAGCTAAGATATTGGGTGACAAATTAGACAGAAGCGGCAGTGGCTCTGCTAATTACGTAGATAAGTTATCAGCTACAGAGCAATAACGCCATCTAAAACATATCAGCAAGTCTGTTTGCATTCCCACACATACTGTGCTGGAATAAAATGTCACGTTAAGCACATTTTCCTCATCCATGTTCAACCACACACATTCAAATATCGCATGTGGCGCTAATAAGATCAGTCAAAAGACGGGTTACAGAGAAATAACAAAACATACTAATATCGGCGCTGAAGAATAGGTAGAGTTGGCCTGTCGCCGATCTTTACAATGCTTTTGACTGGTCTTTTGGAAATCTGGGAACTGGTCTTTTGACCAGATCCATCCAAAACTGACGTTGAACAAAATCCATACGAAATGTTATTGAGAGAATTTAGCGACCGCGTATAAATTAGATTATTTACTCATGAATTGAGAGAATTAGGAATTCACACTAACAAACGACTGGTTTTCAAGCTGAAATTTAGCGAGGTGTTTCATTATAGAGATATTGAAAGGAAGGAATACTTATTCCATCATAGAGATATTGAAAGGAAGGAATACTTATTGTAATGAGATCAAATTGAGTACAATTCCGCCATGTCGTCGCAGTTTCAAACATAGCGACGGTTGGTTACGAATGCTGCAAGTTTGAGGAGTGCCATCAACGAATGATAGGCGGCAAGAGATAAGATAAGGAGGCTTCACAGGCAGGAGATCAAGTGCAGAGGCGCGCATGAGCTAATCAAGCCTCATGTGCCTCGCCCACAACTGGCTTCCCCATCTCAACGAGGCGACACGCAGTGACCTTTTCCCCTTCACATCACTCTATGAGTGATGTCCTCTTCCCCCTTTATATATTTTTTGACGAGTGATGGCCTCTACCCCCTTCACATCACCTGACGAGTGATGGCCTCTACCCCCTTCACATCACCTGACGAGTGATGGCCTCTTCCCCCTTCACATCACCTGACGAGTGATGGCCTCTTCCCCCTTCACATCACTTGATGACAGCGCCCCACAAGAAGGCTTCTCATAATCAATTACCCAAACAAAACGTTCCATTTGATTGAGTTTTTCTTGCTTCGTGATTCCAGAAAATCCAACACGATCAAGCCTATTGAACATCTTCACGATTCTCACGAATAAAACGGCAATTTAAAATTGAAGAAAACGGCAAGCAAATTCATTACGTCCGCCTCGATAACGTTTTATAGATAAGCTCCATTTACTTGGCGTTGTTTTTATTTTCAATTTATTAGTAATAAATAAACTTACGAATAAAGCCAAACTAACGATACAAGCACTTTCAATGAGAAAATTAATGTCAATAAATGGAGTATTCGGGAAAATTCATACAGATAAAACATAGCATATGCAGACACACAATTTAGATATCGCATACACGCGCACCTCAACTAGACCGGAAAAGCAATTGTTTAAATACCATCAATAGAGCAGGATATAGTAATTTGGAAACGTCCACATCGCTGCGAGCACACAACACGCCTCGAGTAACATGTCAGTGTGGCGGTATCCGTGTCAGTGTGGCGGTATCCGTGTCAGTGTGGCGGTATCCGTGTCAGTGTGGCGGTATCAAGCAGCAGCGCGGGTCGCTCCCGCCACAGCCACGCGAGACGCGCAGTGAGCGACCGCATAAATGAAACGTGATGATCAAGTGCGTCTGCTGAGGGGTTATAATCAACATGGTTATCATCTGAACGCATTAACTAGGCGCTTCATTTAGAGAATTTGTTAGCTAGAAAAGCGAAGCGATCAAAAACTGAAGATAATAATAATGTTAATTATAAAAAAACGTCTCGTGTTCAACCTTTGAAGAACGTGGGATGTTTCTGCGCTGCACATTGCAAGCCGTCTACAATCTTCGCCGAGTCATTTGCGCGAACACGATCCTGTGTTCACAGTTACGAAATTCACGAATAGTTCGGTTAAGAGGGCCAAAGCAAGGACAAAACGTGCGCTGTCAAGCAATAGCTGTCGTTCTGTAGGATCTCTGGTGAACGGAACCCTCTTCGCTGCCAGACGTGTTCAGAAAATTATTGTAGGGTAAAAATAACTAAATACGATTGACGGAGAAGCAGGAGTGAGAAGATCACTTGTACTGGTAATTTTATTGCCGTTTTTCTATCCTGATTAATTTAACTGGAAGACAACCTGCATGTAGTCAATGAGTGACAAATTTTTCGGCCAATAAATTTAGGGCGGAATGATTGCAATGAACTTCAAAACGCTAGGCGTTGTAAAAAAAATTCACCCATTGCCATCAAATGCGTGGTGTGTAAGAATTTGATGACAGAATACGGAGTAAGAAACATACATCTTGAACTCAATATCTCGTTCTGACCATAAAATGTAAGCAGCGGGGTGTATAAAGTGCATTGTCTGTTACGGTAGAGCTTCCCTCTTTATCATGGTTTATATCTTATCGCACCCGCAAGCAGCAGTAATGCACTTCAGCAGTCATGTCCTCGACTCAGCGTTGAAGTCCACCATACCTACCTAATGATTGACAAATAAACCAATTAATGTGACGTCACCGAAGCATGGTAGATATTGAGCAGAAACTTCGAAATAAGTTCAGCACCGCCAGAGTTGAAGGGGACGCGCTCAGCACCGCCAGAGTTGACGGGGACGCGCTCAGCACCGCCAGTGTTGAAGGGGACGCGCTCAGCACCGTCAGTGTTGACGGGGACGCGCTCAGCACCGCCAGNGATGTGTATAAGAGACAAGTTCTGGGCCATTTAGCAAATTAGGCTGACAGCTCTGAGAAGCAGAGTAAACTGAGCGCGGCACGCAGGGGTGAGCGAGACACAAACGGACAGCAGCGAAGTACACAACAGGCCGTGAACATCAACATTCTCGTGCAGGTAAAGTCAGCAGAGAGGGCAGATGTGGCGAACTCCACACCATAAAACAATGGCAACAGCAGCGTATTATCATGATCAACTGTACTAATGATGCCACAACGCACGGACGCAAGATATGTATCGCTTTTGGGAACAAACTAGACTGAGTAATCCACAGTCATTTAATTCCAGATCGTTTTAATCTAAAAAGCTAACGTCATTCGCTCAGGCCTTCGACTGAACTGACGCATCGCATGAAGAATTCGAAGAGATGTGTTTTTAACTATGACATCGAAACATAAGATCCCGGTTAGGTGACAATCTAAGGCCTAATATTAGCTTAATGAATTGTCTCTGACAGCAACCATATTAGCCAAGCAGCGGAAAGTAAGACTATGTGAACAACTTGAGACCCGTCGCATTAATCATCTGGATATTGTACAGAAAATATTAAACTAATGTCAGATTACATCTTTAATGATCGCTAAACGGGAGACAAATTTTGCAACGAAAGAAATAGTGTTATCATTCCACAATACAATAAATTAAAAGTATCCCGGATTAATCTCTGCTAAGCTGACGCCCCAAGTCGGGAGGATGCATGGGTTTAATTCAATGTTGGCATAACGAATATACACCAGGCAGTGACCACTGCTCATTTATTGAACCTATTAAATTCTGATGAGCGACTATTTACCATTGTAGGAATTGGAATATATTCACAGAAATACTTCCGATGAGGATGGATAAGGGAATCACCCGACTCACTAACAAGTGTTGATATTGACGCATAGTTTAGAGGGGAGATTGCATCATTGCAGGTCCCGGCTTGGAGCTCCATGGTCCACAGGTGCGCTACAGCTGCACCATATGCTGCTCATCAGCTGCTGCAGGTGTCAGGTCACAGGTGAAGAGGAGCAGGTGCAACTTGCAGCACAAGCCTCAAGTGTCACAGAGGCTCTCAGTGACTCTCTCTCACTGCTCGGGCGTGGCGCTGTACGCACGTGCACACTGCCACCAGTCCCACGTTCAGCAGCAACACAACTCTCGGCAGTTCTGGGAACGACCAGCAACTCCTGAATCGTATCACGTTACAATGCATCACTGGCACTTCGATACTTCATCAAAAGTCAAACGATACGACAGTCGCACTCACAACTAAGCTTCTCGGTGCACAGTAGATGCAGATCATGATTTCAGGGCAATGGAGGAATAGAAGGAATGGAGAAGGCGTCGTCCTACGCAAAACCTAGTGCCACAGGCTTCTGGCTTATGCAGTCGTATGAACCGACATTCATATAAAATTATCTCGCTGAATTCATCCGTAAGATTCATCTGGCAAGGTTTCAGTGTACGGCAAGTTGGATACTTTGATGTGAGGCTCATGCCGAGCGAACGCTCGGTCCGTGGAGCATTACGATCGCATGAATGAGCGAACACTTCTTCCTGAGGGACGATGCCGGGACAGACCAGCCTCACATGCTGGGCACTTACGAGGGTAAATCATCACTAACTTTGTGTTCTTAAGTTCCCCAAGCGTGAGCAATAGATCAGCAACAAGAACGCTAAACAAATTTGATAATGTCGCTGAATGCCGAACATTTACTATGCCTAGAAAAATATCAACTGTGATACTAGCTTGTATAACTATCATCACGGGTAAGCACGGACATATTCATATATATATGCACAAAGTTCGTTTCGCACATCACAGCCCAATAGTGGTTTCCCCCAGGCTTTGAGCCCATTGCTCAGTTGTGATGTACAACACTCACCAATAATGATATTAACTGGAGAACGGAACCTAGGAGAGCATAGGTCGCGGAGAAGCGAGCGGCACGCGAGTCTCCAGCAGCACAATAGCGGCGAGACTTCCGGCACACCACACCGCCTCTGCATTGTTCATGGAGTCCAGAGGCACGGCAGAGCACCAACCCCGTACCGGCAGCCGACCAATTTAATTAGCTCTTCTATAATGTTCCCAGTTCAATTTCCTATTAAATGGTTGAGTGCTTTGGGCACGCTTACAACGTTAAAAAGAAAGGATTTTTGAATACTTGATGCCTAGAATTAAGGTACATTAGGAATAAAAAATTAATGCAGTCGTCAAATTATCTATGAATTTATACTTTCATTAGAATTTTCCTGTTTAAAAACGAATGCAGTGGCATCAACACGCAATAACATGAACTCAGAATGAACAATTAATAGACTCCTGCGTCTGGGAATAATTTTCTCGAAATGGGCCGGGAAAAAACGAGACAGAGTAAAATTTATTCCAGAATAAACGTATGCAGCGGGACAATTAAGACTTGTGTCCCGAACTTCAAAACTTTTAAACCCGGTAATTAGGAAACGATACGAGACATACAAAACGAGAAGTGACGTAACGAGACGAGACATGTCTTGAATATTTAAGGCAAAACGAGATATTCCTTAATATACGAAAACAAAACAAATCATTCCGAACGCGCGGTTAAGGAATGGTCAATGATGGTCAATGGGCAATTGCAAGTCATGGGCAGACTTGGCGACATTTGGCTGCCAAATTAATTAGGCAGTCAAATTATTTGGCAGACTTGGCTGTGTATGGCGGAATATTTAGTGAATGATGTTTTGTTTGCGCCTTTAACCGCAACCATTAACCATGACTATCTCCGTACGAGTTCAGCCCGCTTGATGGCATCATCGCGAGTCGGTGACGCAGTGCTGATCGGTCAGCCGCTTAGTAGAATGTGGATGGGCTTTCTCAAGCCCTGCAAGATGCCACGAATCAGAAGTGGTAACTGGAAGCATTTTGAGGAGCAAAGAACAGTCGAGACCCATGATGACCAAGGTATTAACCAGCCCAATAGTCGGTGCAAACTTTGTGGCGATATTTACAAGGTCAATGATGACAACACATCGGCATGCGTAGACATTTTCGTACCGACGCTGGTCAGTTCTTAGGCTGGAGAAACATAATGTCGGCTAAAACAGAGACTCTGATATGGCATTAGAAGAATTGGAGAACATCTGCAATGAAGATGAGGCTTCATTAAATTTTATAAGTTGAGAGTTGCATGAGAATAGTAGGCGAATACGTCATAAGTTTGGATGTTGGTTAACTAAAGCCAATGTTGATTCTACCATTCTACCAATGTTGATTCTTCTACCTTCATCACCATGCACCTGTATCCTACCGCACATGAGAGTAATTAGGCCCAACCAAGTCGAAAAGGCACCGCTTCATGCTCTCTGAACTTGTTCGTTTGACCTCTCGTTCATTTAATTTTAAAGTTTAAACCAAAGATGGTTAGAAAAAAAAAACATAATTGTTTCTCTGGCAGATGTCTGTTTTGTGAAAACTTTTTGGCTATAAGTAGGCTCACAACGAGCAGCCACTGGCTGCTACTCGCTATTAGCCCCTAAAGCAGGCAGTACTCCTGTACACGAGGCCACTAGCCTCGAAATTAGTGACGATTTTTACTAGTGACCAAAGTTTTATTCGAAAACAAAGCATCGCAAAAATTTGCGTCGATTCCTACCGCGGGATCTGGCTATTAATTAGACGTGTTCTAATTTCATGCAGATCTGTTCAGAATTGAGGGACTTGTGAGTTTTTCAGTTGCATCAAATTTTTCCAGTTTTAATAAAAAAACGACACAAGGTAAAAAACTGTAATAATTCACCCCGCTGTTTATTTACAATATTTTGTTATGTTTTTAATGTCACTCTAACCTTTCATATTTGCTAGATGGGAAATAATGTCATTTTACATATTAATATAACCTGAAACCTTGTAAACCGACAAAAATGTTGATCAGATAACGTCTGAAATGATTCATTATTCTAATTACATATTGAGGATTAACTACGTTAGTACGTCTCGCTATATCTCGCTAGAAAAGATGAAAATTTCGGGAAATTTTAAACTCGCATTTTAACATGGACGTCTCGTCTCGTCTCAGTTTTGTCCCAGAACCACCACGAAGTGCTGAAAATTGTCCCGGTTTTTATTGCTAACTGGAAGAAGCCTCGTTGTCTCGTCTCAAATGGATGAATACCAAACGCAGAAGTTTATTGCAAAATATTTTAATACTCATTTTCCAGTCCGATTTTCTTTCCCTAACTCAGATCCAAAAAATTAACTCGTGATCGCGAATCACAGAAAATTATTCGCATGTAAGTAGAGGAGCCAAGCAGCACACACCGGGACGCACCCTCTAAACGTACATGTAATATAGAGCGGAATACATCACTTCTGAACGCGACGAGCGCTCAAACACAAGTTGCGCGCGTTGAATGGGATGGTCGATTATTCGGAGGCACGCTGAAGTTGAAAACAAGGCAGCCTTTTGACAGCTGCTGTGGGGCCAGCATCTCCGTGCACTGCCTCTACCGTACATCGCACGTACATCTCATGTCATACCCGGTACATCTGATACTGATACATCTCATATCATACACCTTATGTCATACATTTCATGTCATACATTAATTGCCATACATCTTATATCATACATCTCGTATCATAAACCTCATACCGTATCATACATCTCATATCAGTTAGAATTTTAGAAAAATTGCTCGGAAAAAACGTCAGTTTATGTGCAATATTTAAACAACGAGGGAGAAAATGATAAATTTTTCCTTATTTTGTATCAACGAAATTGGGTACCGTAATGGTCATAAAAATGGGTGAAACTGACTGCAAGCATGAGAGTCTCTTGAAGTTAGAATTTTAGAAAAATTGCTCGGAAAAAACGTCCCTTTATGTGCAATATTTAAACAACGAGGGAGAAAATGATAAATTTTTCCTTATTTTGTATCAACGAAATTGGGTACCGTAATGGTCACAAAAATGGGTGAAACTGACTGCAAGCATGAGAGTCTCTTGTAGAGGAGCTGCTGCCTTATGTCAGGCATTGGCTAGTTGGAAAACGTCTGGCATCCGAGCCACATATAGATTTTTGGAGCC
The DNA here is from genome assembly GCF_000764305.2 of Hyalella azteca. Classification (NCBI taxonomy): domain Eukaryota; kingdom Metazoa; phylum Arthropoda; class Malacostraca; order Amphipoda; family Hyalellidae; genus Hyalella; species Hyalella azteca. Next base: position 167,270 of record NW_025947637.1, read on the forward strand.
ATGAATTCTTGACTTTTTGAGCCACCAGTTCATTTCCTGGAGCCGTAAACCTCTTTCTAGGCCATGGAAAGCCATTATTGAGCCACAAACTCAAATTTCAAGTCTATTTGCTAAGCTGTGCATATGAATTAGGCAAAATCTAATACTTAACTCTAGAAAGTACAACAAGAACATTATTATTCACCAAGAGGCATCTAAGCACATAACATTTTACATATTTTAGTCAAAAAACAATGCAGTTTGCAACAACCACAACTACGCAATCATCACCAAAATGCTCGAAAGCAGTTATTTTTGCATAAGCATAAAGCATGGTACTAAACCGCAAAAGTTCTAAACTTTGTGAAAGGACATGTTTGCCTAAGACAACACTTTTGATCACACAAAAATACAAGACTATGGAGCTGCAAGATTTCTTACACAGCAAAATTATAATTATACTAGAGCCATGTTATTTCAGAAAAAGTAGGATTTTTCCAATCCTAGGCAAACGCAAAAATTAATCAACCTTACACGCGACGTCTAGAGCTTTCTGCCATTTTTTGGAACCGCACGATTCCTGCTAGATGAATTACCCTTCAATCTAACTGATAACAAAAGAGCACAATCAGGTTGACAGATTCCAAATTTATTGTAAATTTGTCATTTCTTAGAAAATATATAATAAAAAGTAGGAAAATTACAATCCTCATAGGCTGATCTTGGGATCTGACAATTGCACATGTTTGTTGCGTGAATCTCACTATCTTGATACAGTATTGAATAACACTGGCAATCCAGGTTTTACAGTATGGCACAGGTCATTGTAATAGTACCTAACTCAATGGTCACCTAGTTAGGTAGTGTTCCCATGCCAGTCATTAGTCAGTAGATTTTTCCACTTGTTTGGCAACTTAACTATGAAAATACTAGTCCTTAAAACATTAATAAGAACATGAACTTCAGTCTTTAGTACAATTTATGGGTTATAAGAAGCATGCCTTATGTTGACTTTAAAAATATCAATTCAAACAACTGTGCCCTCATTTGTCTCAGAGCTGCCAGCTTATCTAAACGATCACAAATATTGCACATAATCTAGCGCAAACATTTCCTAAAATTTTGAAGTAGGTATGCATCTTCTTCATAACAGCTTAAACATTTTTACATAACAACTTCATCTTTATTTGGTATTTTCTTTATCCTGTAACCTTTAAATCAAATTAGTGTGTAAGAATACTAACTAACCTTGTACATTCTATTATTCCAACTCATCAATAACATTTCAACTCTATACAGGAGCTTGCATTCAACAAATGCCAGTACTGTGAACCTGATGCATTTGAGGGAGAAAAGAATCTTGAATTTTATACCTTTTAATGGATCATTTAAAGATATTTAATCTTACTTAGCATCAAGCACAATAAGACCTCAAACATTTTTGCAGGCAGTATTGTTTTAGTTACCAGATATAGGTTATATATATACAGGGGTTGGACAAAAATGGGAAGCACCAATAATTTTGACATTAAAATTTTAAACATGTTATAAACAATGCAAACTTGACATATTTTCATGTTTTATTGTTAATTCTTCCAGCTAATTGATATTTTATAATTGCCCAGATATTTTTTGTAAATTTTTGTATCTATAACCTAACTTATATCCAATATATAAATGGCAAACCTCTCTTACATTCAAAAAGGCCATATTGTTGGTGTTTGTATGGCAGGTGCTTGTGTGACAGAAACTGCTTGACATTTCTAGAGTTACTGTCTCTTAAGTAATGACTGCTTTTGGAAGTGAAAGGAAAATGCCCTTGGCTAAGCAAAGATCTGGCCAAAAGTCAGAATTGTCCAAGAGAGACCATCAGTACCTACCCAAATCAATTTATGAGGGACAATTGAAGGACCACAGCTATAAAAATTACTGCAGACCTCAATAGACACCTACAGAACCCAGTTTCAATAAAGACTCTGATGAGAGCTGCACAGATCTGGATTCTATGAAAGAGCTGCAATAGAAAACCTCTGGTTTCAAATACAAATGCTTCAAAGCATTTAGAGTGGTGTAAAAACCTCCAGAAATGATCCCTGGAGCAGTGTATAAGTGTGATTTTCTCTAATGATTCATTGTTTAACTTATTTACAACCTCTGGCCTAGTCTACATCTGGAGACAGCCATAAGTCATTTAATCCCAACTGCCACCTTCCAACAATTAACACAGCAGAGGATCTATGATGATCTGGGCTGCTATTTCTTGTAAAACCAGTAGACCAATGATTTATCTTCATGGTAGAATCAACAGTCATGACTATTTAGAAAGTTTGGAGGACTAAGTTCATCCAGTGTTTCAAGCACTGTTTATGGAGGGAAACTCCACCTTTCAAGATGATAATGTCCCAATCCTTACAGTTGGAATTGTTAAAAAATGGCACAAAGAATATTCTAATGAAGTTGAGCATCTCATATGGCCACAACAATCACCAGACCTGGATATTATTGAGCATTCATGTCCAATTTTGGAGTTGCAATTCAGAAGTCAATTCCTGCTGCCATTATCTTTAAAGAGCTGGAGGGAGTTTTAACTGAAGAAAGGGTTAAAAATCTTTTGGAAACAATTCACAATTTTTTTGCATAAATAGTTGGTAGAATTAAAGGTTTATTTGCCAAAAAAAAGTGAACCTACACCATACACTACAAAGTATTTTGGGGATTTCTCAGGTTTTTCCCTTACTTTGTCTAACTCCTGTGTATCCCAAGCTGCTCAACACATTAAAATACACAAAGAATATTCTAATGAAGTTGAGCATCTCATATGGCCACAATAATCACCAGACCTGGATATTATTGTGCATTAATGGCCAATTTTAGAGTTGCAATTCAGAAGTCAATTCCTGCTGTCATTATCTTTAAAGAGCTGGAGGGAGTTTTAACTGAAGAAAGGGTAAAAATTATTTTGAAAACAGTTCACAATTTGTATGAATAGATAGCTGGGAGAATTGAGGCTGTAATTGCCACAAAAAGTGGGCCTACACCATACTACAAGGTATTTAGTGGATTTCTCAGGTTTTCCTTTATTTTGTCTAACCCCTGTGTATCCCAAGCTGCTCAACACATTAAAATTATATTTTTTATGTGAACTGAGACCAATATTCTGGTTATGCTTAGTTTTTAGTAAATTTTTTATTATTTTGGCTACAAAAGTCATAAGACTATACTCACTAGAATTTGCCATGACAAATTAATTCATCCAAATTGCTGAACAGATCTTAGCAAAATCACAATCCAGAACGTACTTGAACCTTTTGCACATATTAAGATCATACCTTTTTTCAATTTCCATTTCATCTCCTAGTTACATGGCTGCTCATCACTCAATCATCAGACATTTTTACAACTGGTCAATCAAGTCACAGTGACCAAAAAAAATACTTTCAAACTTCATAACATATTTAAATGAAACCTTGCAGACTTACACTTGAACTCCCAAGAAACCATGGCTCATGTCTCAATAGCGCATTTTTGTGGATTTTACCTTGATTCACAAGTTCCATGGCAATTAGGGTTTGCAAGATGGTTTGTTTATTTAGTGATGTGAACCAAACCTCAAACTCAATGATAGGATCTTGGTTCTAAATAAAACATATTCAACATTGAACTGCCCATGTGACAATATAACTTGTGAACTTAATCAAAATTGAAAAATTACACAACTAACTGTTCAATTAATTCAGCTAAAACTGTTCTGCTGTTCACTAGCCATCTATGGGCAACTGGGAATCGTAAAATACACATTTTCAATTGATGCCCAAGATTTCAGGAAATATTACTTGAGAAGTAGTGATTGTGACATAAATTTTGTCCATTAAGATCACTATTATTACTGGAATAAGTTTGCAATATCAAACCTTTGTTTCAAACAACTTTGCACATCTATTCTCTTTTCTCCTCATTCTAACACCTAAGTGATTGTGCATTTTCTGATGATTTCTTGACACTTATAAATGCTAGTGAGAATTGTTTACTTTATTCAAGAGAAAAGCTACAAAAAATATACCAGAAAGGAATGATGGGATCTTTGCAAATTCATTTATTTATTTGAACCAAACTACAGTAGAAATTTTAGAGCTTGTGTTCTATAAATTTCTTAGTTGGTGCAATAGAAAATATCTATTGCCGGCATATAACTTTCTTCCGATAGGTACCTTTTAAACGCATTTCCTCATTTATGGAAAAAAGGCCCTATTGTGCTCGTCATGTCAGCCCATCTGTCTCTCCGTCCATCCGTCTGTCTGTCTGCGACTACAGTCTTTTTCATATAGTAATTTTTTATTAATTGGACATTCCAATTGGTCAGCTTCCGCAAGTTGAGCATTAAAATGTTTAAATTTACCCTGCTTGCAAAAATTACCTTGCTTTGTTTAAAAGGACTTTAGGTTACAGAAAATACATCCAAAAAATATCATGGTACATTCTATTTTCAATTCATAAATAAGAAAAATCTGTTTAATCTTCTCTGTCAGACTTTTCTTCCAAGCATAGATTCAGGATATTTGAAACTGTAATGATAATGCCATGGTCAGGAAGATGTGCCAGGTGCGCGGGAATTTATTTTGTCATTTTAACGACCTGTGCGGTGCGCCGTACTATGCTGGTAAAAAAATGCGCCGTACGCCATACTTTAGAAAGCTAAAATAGTTCTACTATTTTAGTCGACAATATACGCGAGTATATTGACTACGCAAGTCAAACTGACAATAATAAAATGTAAGACATGTCCGGGTTACTTCTGACTCTTCCGCTTGTCCGCCTTGTTGGATACGGAACGTACGGTAATCGTAAACTGCAGTATCAAGAAAAATCATATATTATTGAAAGATAATTAAAGGCATACTGTACTGAGTAATGTGAGTATTACGTCTGTTCCTCCACAAACTGCTCGTGCGCGGCAGCGTGACGTAGAATTGATGGCCGGGATTGCGCGAACACGTGCGTGAAGAGAATCAATTTTCATTACATTGCGCCAACTGTGCACAGCAACAGCTTAAAAAAAGTGAAAATGCACGGGAAAATTCACCGAAAACATACATCATCCTGAGTGTGGTGATAATGATGCATCAGCAGATGCTGACTTGATCATTCTGGTTAAAAGCAGTGGTAGAAATCCAAAACAAAACTAAATCAGTGAGTGACAGTCTGACACTAGTCCAAATATTATTAAAAGCTATGTAATTATTCATACCTACTGGTTATAAAATTTAATTCAACCATTTATCCAGCTTTCTTGTTATTTAAAAATGAAAATATTATTGGTTAAGAGTTTCTTAACTTCTCCAAAGTTGTTAAAATTTCAACAAGTTTAAACACTGGTATGAACTATTCTATTGTAATTTGTGAGCAGATTGAGCCCATTTTTATAGATTGGCATAACTGGGCTATCTTTTTCTTCTTCAAACTATAAGCTCAAGAAAAAAAACTATCTTGACAACACATTTGTCAAGGCTGCTCTAACCCTGGCTCCTGGGTAGGCAGCATGAGGCCATAGGCTTCCAGCTCAGAAAATAGATATTTTTCACATGTAGCTAAGCTAGCCTATTGCCCTATCCCAAATTTCACCAGCTGCTGGCCCACACTCAGGAAGATGTATATAAACAGGGAAATTTCTCGCGTAAATCAATCTAATTATATTTTTTCGCGCAGACGTTCGTGCAAATCACGGTCATCGATTCCGCGCCGCGCAGCACTCGGCGCGGGCCGCGGAGCCGTCCGACAGTTCTGATTTAGACACAGTTTTCATCTGAATGGAATGGCAACATCGTCTGTAGATGATTTCAAGTAACGCTGAACCAGCATTGCCAGATGGTATATTTCTATACCAGATTTCACAAATCTGGTATTTTCAAAAGGTGTCTGGTATGAATATTTTAGATCTGATATATATACCTAAATCTGGTATTTTTCTGGTATTTTCTGATTTACTGCAAATTTACTGCATTTAGTTCCACCTCTGAAGTTTGAACTTCCTCCAGCGTAGGCGTGGATTATATT
>NW_025947638.1:0-1084 GCF_000764305.2 Hyalella azteca
TCATTTTATTGTAACCCTCCTTCATTTTATTGCAACCCTTCTTCATTTTATTGTAACCCTCCTTCATTTTATTGTAACCCTCCTTCATTTTATTGTAACCCTCCTTCATTTTATTGTAACCCTTCTTCATTTCATCGCAACCCTCCTTCATTTTATTGTAACCCTCCTTCATTTTATTGTAACCCTTCTTCATTTCATCGCAACCCTCCTTTTCATAGATTTGACTTTGTGCTTATAGTTATAATATATTTTTTCACACTTTTTTGGATTTTTTTCAAATTCTTATGGAATTTTGAACTGGTTTACGCAAAAAATTGTAGTTGTATTCTCATAAAGCAGAATGTATGTAAATTTAGAGAAAATATTAGTGGTTTCATAAAGCAAAATACAATAAGTATAGAGTAAATAATTTTTTTACGACTAATGAGTTTTTTACATCCAATGTTGAAAATGATGTTAGACAGGTTGGGCTAAAATAAAATGGTTACAAAATACCTCTGTGAAGCCTACTTCTTCCGCAATGATATGGCATAAATGATAAAATAACTTAAATTTAGACGAAATTGCTAAAATCACCAGAGAATTTGTACGATGAAAATATCTTGCTTATTTTGTTTTCATGTTATTGTGAGATGTCCTGAAGGGCTGTGGAACGCGTCAGCGTACCTAGTATAACATATATAAAAAGCAATATAATGGGTGGGTGTTCTTTACAGTAATCGACGTAGGATTAATTTTAAAGATATTAACTATGATTACCTAATTTTGAACTGACTGGTTTCAAAAACCAGAAAAAATCACAGCCATTGCCCTGGAGCATACTTAACTTATTTTTTTTAGTTTGGTGGAGATCGATGCGTCAGTTATCGGTTAATTGGCCAATTAAAAATCAATAATTTGCGATGCATGTTTGATCATCAAGTAAAGGACGTGGCCATGATACAGTGGGCAGTAGACAGGGATCAGAATTGAAAAAATGCGGACAAAAAAGTTCTCCCCATGGAACAAAAATGTAATGAATTGTGAAAGTCATTAAATTGCGCATCCACTCAGTTTTTTCATCTACAAATTTGTCAGTATAAAA
>NW_025947639.1:0-301 GCF_000764305.2 Hyalella azteca
CGTCGAAGGTCCACGTTGGCTACAAATTCTGCGCAAGAAGGTGAGACCCGCACCTTCTATAAGTGAAATTGAGACTCGCATTTTTTATAGGTGAAAGTGACACCCGCACCTCATATAAGTGAAAGTGAGGCCCGCATTTTTATAGGAGAAAGTGAGACCCGCATCTCTTATAGGTGAAGGTGAGACCCGCATCTCTCAAGTGCCTTTCTATAACATAACATAACATAACATAGTGATGTCGGCGCTGAAGTGTAGGCCTGATGTGGCCTGTCGCCGATTCTTTTCCTTTTCGTGCCTTGTT
>NW_025947640.1:0-456 GCF_000764305.2 Hyalella azteca
CGAAGTCAGGCCGCTGCCATATGACGAAAACGCTCACTAAAAGCAATAATATTTGACCGAAAGACGAAAGGAGTAATGAAAGGCTTTACATTAAGATTAAGTGGATGTCACAGTGAAGAAAAATCTTTATTTTTCGTTATTCCACTAAAATATCTTCATGCAGCTCACGAAGAAAATACTTTCATGCAGCTCACGAAAAAATGCTTTCATGCAGCTCACGAAAAAAATACTCTCATGCAGCTTACGAAAAGAATATTTTCATGCAGCTCACGAAAGAAATACTTTCATGCAGCTCACGAAAAAAATACTTTCGTGCAGCTCACAACAAAAAATTCTTTCATGCAGCTCACGAAAAAATACTTTAATGCAGCTCACGAAAAAAAATACTTTCATGCAGCTCACGACAAAAAATACTTTCATGCAGCTCACGATAAAAAATACTTTCATGCAGCTCAC
>NW_025947641.1:0-803 GCF_000764305.2 Hyalella azteca
AGAGACACTTTGTCTTGATAGCTATACACTTTTTGCCCTTTTTGGGTCACTCTGGCCCAGTTTGGTGCAGCAAAAACACGCTACGTATAAGTGGCAATGCGAGCCACTAATTTTTCTAACACCATCTTCTGGATTCGCTTCAAGCGGACGTCGTCTGTCATATTCAACAAAATATTATAATGTAGCAGTAATTTTTTGTACAATTTTATTACCTTATATACTTTTTCCATGAGCACTGAGATAAACGGCTGAATTTGTTGTTGAATACTTTATTCAACAACAAAGTCAACATAGCTTCCATTAACAAATGCTACCAAGCTCGTAAATCTTAGACACCGCAGAGGTTACCCTGATCGGATAATTAAACGTGAATGAATTGTTCAGGTTAATACAACGATAATTTGAACTTCATTCATCCCAATTGAATGCTTTCGTGGCCACTTTAACACGATTAATTAAAATAATATTAAATCAATACAGCTGGTAGGTATATAATATCATCATTCGATAATGGGTTATCACATATCATAACCCTGATCGTCTGGTGCAGTTAGTGGCTAACTTCAAGGCTGGCAGAGCAAAGTTTATTAAATTTGTTCTTAGATTCATATTTTTTACAATTAGTTCTAATGAACCCGGAACGTAACACGCGGATTTATCTGAATTTACTAAAATGTTGCTAACATTTGATTATTGGGTCACCCATTACACTTATTATTAATATATTAACAACTCTGCATTGATCCGCATTGCAATGTTGCCAATCCACCTGATAGTTATAATTTATCTAACCGATGTAACTA
>NW_025947642.1:0-284 GCF_000764305.2 Hyalella azteca
TTACTGGCAGAACTGCAACTGCATTCTTACACTTGACTTGAGTTCCTAGTCATTATACCTAGTCAATGTGGACTCATTTTGCTTCAAATAAAAATTATTCTGAGGTATCAATTTATTCTTAGTCCATGTATATGTGTATGATGCAATCCATTGTTAACCATGCTTTAAAAATTTGTTACGTAGCTATTAACTTTTCGGTATTATTGCAGATTAACTACATCCAAAAAAAAGGGTGTTTTTTTTTTTTAATTATATGTTTTTTGGGGTGTAGATTACGAATCTGA
>NW_025947643.1:0-817 GCF_000764305.2 Hyalella azteca
ATCCTCAATCATTTTTTTCCCTCGTTTCAGCTTATCGCGGGTTAGGGTAGTAGAGCGCATAGCCGAAACAGCTGTTTATATAGGACATACCTCCAGCACTTCTACAGGTGCTTTTCAAACAGAACGTCAGTCTACTCTACGTCTACTCTACGGTGGTCCCCAGGTAAATTGTGATCGGATACGTAGTTATTTATTATTAGCACGTCCGTGATTTCAGAGGCCAATTAAAAAGTATCCAATGATTGGCAGCCTTAACGAGAGCGTCAAATTTTTTAGGGCACAGCGCAAAATACTCTGAAGAAACTGAGCCACGAGAACGTATGAATTAAAATCACTTGTTTGCTAACATTTTAAATTAACCTGTAATTTAAAAGAAAATAAAATACCACAACAGTTCCCCCTTTCTCTATAAGAGAAAACGTTTCGGAGTCCAACTCCATCGTCAGTTCATAACACAAGTCCATCGTCAGACAAACACAAGTGTTTCTAGGACTAGTGTTAAGAACTGACGATGGAGATAGACTCCGAAATGTTTTCTCCTATAATGAAATGGTGAAATTTTGTGGTATTTTCTTTGCTTTTAAATTCACGGTTCAATCGGTATCAGAACAACGGTTCACACGGTATCTGAACAACGGTTCATACGGTATCAGAACAATGGTTCATACGGTATCAGAACAACGGTTTATGCGGTATCAGAACGGTTTACACCATTTATACCTCTCGGTGCAATGCAAGATAAGCTTGCCATTAAACCATTTATAGTTCCACTTATTACTCGACTTAAAATACCAAAGAAGTTCCAGGAATGTAATTA
>NW_025947644.1:0-27443 GCF_000764305.2 Hyalella azteca
GTGATGTGGTCGTTAAGTTAATGGTGAAGAAACATGACTGAAGGAGAGTGACATGATGAAAATGATGGTAGACGTGGTGGATGGTTGTTGCTCATCGTCCGAGACAAGCGTGGGGGTCTCAGATATTCTAGGTTTGAGGCAGTCATACACGATATATAAGTGAATATACATCACCTAGCACGGGTATTATCTTGAGCCTAATGTGAACAAGTACATAAATGATAAATATAAGAACATGTACCATTGGCGTAGCATTGATGCTTGCCACGCACAAGCTGAGGCAGAGCGTCAGGATCGTTGGAAGCGTCTTCCGAGTTGCCATTTGAAAAATCTTCAGAGTAACTGCCCGGCAGAAGAATTGAACATGAAAAAATTGCCATCTACGTATAATAATCTAATTTCAATGGTATGTTTATGTAATAGTGTCATTTCGAAAATTAAATCTAATTTCAGACACATAATGGAGGCAAAAAGCTTGTGAGCAAAGGGTTATGTTTACTAAACTTCATACGGGCATAACATGAACTAATTTGCAGGGAATTATGTACAAATATTTCAGAATTTGTGCGTTTTCAGCTCATCCGTGCATATATACGAAAATGGCGGAACGCTAACAAAATCTGAAATTTTATCATGAGGTATGAAATCACAAGGCATTGCAAAATAGATGATATATGGAATAGTCGAAATTAATTTAGTGTAATATTATTACAATTTAATTTATTTTCTTGCATACAAACTAGAATTAAATGCGACATGATAGTTACAATATAGACCGTATTTAAATGAGGGTTCGTAAAGAGATTTCTTTCATTAATATGTTTTCAGTTAAATTAACTCATTGATCACGGATACATTTACAGTCGTCAATGCTATTCGTACCTAGTGGCATGGGATCGAGAACTCCAGTCAGTAACCAAAAAGAATGATAAGGACAAAGAAAACTGGATTGCAGAAAAATATAATTAACTCTCGGGAAATTGCTATCCTGAATACACTGTCGCTCATTAATGTATAAGACATAGCTGAGCACAAATCATAGGCTCATACAAAGCTCTCCATGTCGGATAAAATACAGAAATATTATGAAATTTTAAATAAATTTCATCGTTACTGACGAAATGATGCGGTATTACAACACGCCGATGTGGAAAAGTTAAAATTAAAAATTATTATATTCATGACTTATATTGTGAGACTTGGTATCATAAAAGCGATACTGTAGATGGGTGTCAGAATAGCCATGAATGTATGCTCCGTGCCAAGCTTCAAACAAACAAATAAACAAACTTTAATAAAAATAACGTAATCACAAATCAATTAATCAGTGTTCTTTGAACCCAAAGTACCTCAAACAAAGAAAAACTCCTTTACTTTTGGCAGAAAACTCCCATTTAACTCCCAGTCTGAAGTTATGGAAGGAAACCTAATTTTTTAAATATAAAGGATTTTCCTGGTAAAAAATCAATTAGATCAAATTCTAGTATTTTAATTCACCCTCTACCCTTTTATTTTATAATGCCACACGATTTTACGAGGAAAAATTACACTTCAGGCTTTGGCCACTTATCCACCCCCTGGATATGGCGTGCGCCAGGCCTATTGTCTCTATATGTCTCTCTAGTAACAGGCCATGGGCCTATTTCTTCAACGCCGACACTTCTATTCTATTCTATTCTAGGTAACAAGCTACAAATAAACTTTCACAAATATATAATACATAAATAAAATTATCTTCAAATTTTCCAGAGGTGGTTAAATGAGGTTGTTAACCTATTTCCCTTAAATTCACAAGACAGTGGTCCAATATTAGGAATTAATATTAATTTCATGATTAATATATGTATTAGAGATTAAAAATTATTTTAATTAGTATTATCAAGCCAAATGAGTTAATTCTTTGCAATCCTGTTGACATTCTAGAATTTCCGTCTTTCTGTATGCGATGAAGCACAGGGCGATAATGACATGAAAGAATTACAAATATATTAATTAAATATATTATATTAATTATTAAATATCTATAAATCATCGAGATATCATTAAGATGATCGGTTCATAAAGCAGACTTGAAATTCATATCGAGCGAGAAAATCCAGACTCACTAAATAACATGAATAAGAAATCGAAATGTAATTTCAATTGCGATTTATGAACACCTAATGATGACTTAATTAAATTCTAAATAAATTTGATTCACATATAGAAACGAGAAATGAACGGAAATCCTCAGTTCAGTTGGTGTTCCAGAATATATATTTCATGTGTATTTTATATCGTACAGAAACCGAGACAATTATACGAGATGTCCCTCAATATTGTGTGTTCTCAAGTTGTTGCTGAAGACGGAACATTTTACAAAATTAATTATTATGGTCATCAAATGTCATCGTTAAAAGCTATAAATTTTACCAACCGTAGATTTGTCAACTAACGCACCCAAATAAGTTAATGCACTCAAATGAACAGCAGACAAGACAGGAACTTGTATCCTACAGCTTACCTGCACTAGCTAACAGGAGAGGATGTCTCCAACTGATGAGGGTCACATCGCACGCTCCTTATATAAGCTAGAGGGAGGGGAGGTGGTGGGTGGATGGGGAGATATTTGGATGAAAGTAAATGTTGAATGGGAGTGTAGGAACATTATGGGAGATAATAGGAAGTGGAAGAATAAAAGGGAAGAGAATATGTAGCAGAAGAATGAAAGTGAGAATAATTTGAAGTGAAACTTTCGATTGAGGTAATTTTTATTTCACGCGCTACCAGTACTTGCACTGTTTCATATTGGCCCATTGCTCTTTTCATATGAGATCTCAGATCAATTACTCTGATTGTGAATAATGTAAAGCGACACCCTATCGAATTGGAGTGATTTTAATGGCATTATTCATGGTTATTCTTTGAAATGTCCTATAAATTTGTCATCAGTTCGTTTATTTTAGTAGCAATAATAACTTGGCCTGTCTTACGTTTTAGACATAAGGTTAAAAAATTCCTGTTCAATTGAAAAATTTACAGGATCATTAATTTATGTCAACAAATAAACAAATGCGATTATGTTTGATTTTTTATTTTGTAACGAATCACTACCTGAAAAAAATTTTGATAGTTAGATTATACATACAACTTATATATTTATAATTTCCGACGTTTTCTATCAATTTCACGTTATCTTTCATTTTTCGAGAAATTCACTCGAACAAAAAAGTCATCGATTTCTGTTTTACATATGTGAACTAATTTTCAAAACGATCTGTCCTTAAATAAAAAAGTTTTTTTACCGAAACGGTCTCCTTCAAAGAGGCAGGATTTCTTTAGGATTTCAAGACATTATGCGACTCTAAGTTCGTAATCTGCCGTATATAACGCATGAACTGATGTACATACAGCACGCCACGCATTAAATAAGAAAGCTTAGGAAATCATAAGAAAGCTTAGGAAATCATGGCTAATTTGTTAAAATATCTAGTTAGTGAAATTCAACTTATTTTTCGCAGCAAAATAAGTGATGGTAGGTATGGTCACCAGAGTCCTGCTCACTGGTACCTACGGCATCTGCGCTTTAAAAGAGTGAGACTAAAATAATAGATTTGTTCCCCAATCAAATGTGTCTTAAATCGATAGTCACGTTTCTACTCTATCAATAAGAGCATTTACATTAAATTTCATTCGTTTACGTGCGTAAATTATACAGTTCTAAATACTAACCACTTACAATAAATGAAAGCGTATATTATGGGGATTATTCCTAACATCTTCGTTTTACTTCCTTTAGAATGACTATATTATGCCGATTACACGAGATGGACAACTTTTTCCATCAGTCGGGCCCACCCAAACACTTAGACCAGCGGATTTTAGCCCATCGTGGGTAAATTGCTTGGCGTATGCAATTCACAGTTCTTTATTTGTCAACTTTAAAAGTATTCGCTCTCTCGGTATCTTGGTACTTGTTTGGGACATATAGTAGTCCCAGGTCTGATAGTCTGATACACATAGTCTGATTGCATAATAAGCTTCTGTGCTCATCAGCCTGGGCCAGATATCATAACATCGCCATGTACGCGTAGCGACTCTAATGTTGCACAAGTACTGCTATGAATACCTAGCTCCTGCTGTCAGACGTGCAATGGGTTCTCGCGTTCCTAGAAGCATTGTTCCTGAGCGCCCCACATGTGGGGTTGTTATGTAGGCAGGATTCCTAACATTAACACCTTTGTCTCTCTAGTAAACGATTTCGTCTGAGTGTCTTCTTTGCTGTTGCTTTCCACCTCTCCCTCCTTGTCACTTCGTTTCTTTGAGATGCTAACGCTGCTTCTTCTGTGCCAGCTTCAGCGGCACACTCGAAACCTCTCGCCACTTGTAATGATGAACGATTTTTGATTTGAGAAATTGATGACAATGGAGTCTTACCATCTTTTCGGTGATTATTATTTATGACATTAGGTGCAAGATAGCTAAATTGAAACGCTAGTAAACCATTCGCCATTTCATTCGGTAAGGTACAGGCAAATTTTATCCTTTTCTAAATTATAATACTTTTGAGTCATCGTGATTGTGAGTCATCGTCCTATAGTACGTATAGCACGTGAGATTTACTCATTTTTTTGTGAAACGAATACTCGAGACAACTAGTCTCGTTAGCAAAGGAGTTGCTGTCATCTAGCATGTTTGATTCTTGATAACTGTTGTATGCCGCAAATATTGAAGGCTCATGTCAGCAAACTTCGCTGCGACCATCAATCCGTCAGAACGAACAATAAATCTTTCTGCAGAAATCACAGAGCACTAGCTGGACTATAGACTCAGCACACTCTCTTGTGTGTTTTAAAAGATATGTTCGATTATTTTAAATGAAAAAGATGGCGCATTCTTCCAATTCACAGAAATTGTAGCGATTGTAAGTTATAATCCATAAACTGGATTGAACTACTGATTCATCCTTATTCTTCCCTCAAACTCGAAATTAAAACATTAAGTAATTTAATGGTGGATGAAACAAATCAAAGTATAACTGCAACAGTGAAACAGTTAAATTTCAGCTAATAATTACTCGGAACTTTACTACAGTTCACATTTATTATCGATGAAGTCTTATCCTCTCAGAAGCCCTAGTATTATGCTCTTCGAGTCATACACTGCTACGTTGAGCAATTCCCATTAATGTTTCGAGCCATCGTTATCAAACGATAAATTTTCCGTTATCAGAAGGTAAATTTTTCGTGTGATCTACAGCACTGCACTGTCAGAGTTGACGAATTTCCTCGCAGTTTGTTTCGTAAACTAGAATGTTTTCGCATCAAACTCGCGTCGCAGCCATCTATTTGAACGCAGCATGGGAGTCAACAGGCTGCTGTTCTCACCACTTGAGTCAAGGAGACTAGAAACACGTGTCGCCTACGCATCGATCGTTGTAAGACACATGAAAGCTATAGTGTTTTATCGTCGGGGTGAATTATTATTTTCAAACTTACTTCTCAATACGGTAGTCACAAAATGCAAGTAGATAATTTGTATTGCTCCAAATTAACTTAGAAGCATTGTTACCTAATTTCGTTCACTTTGAAATTTAATTGACATCTATCCATAGGACACTTGTTCGAATAGTTCAATCCAGTTCAATATGCGCCGCAGGCTTCACTAGTCAATGCACCGACCAAATGACGTGTCCAGTAAATACTTCCAGTGAATTATCTTTCCCCCATGACGTATGAATAACGGACTCCCATGAAGTATGAATAGTGATAATTTTCAAAATACAGTGTAGGAATTCAGCAGATCGCCTCAACCATTCGGATCACAAGGCACAACAAAATTGTATGGTCATTCTTGTGCTCCCTCAGTTGTTCCAGGAAAAAATGAGGGCGAATCCAGGGAATTAGACTATTATAGTTTCCATACTCTTTAATAACGCACTCAAGATCGGCCAATATGAGGCCAGATGGTAAAAAAAATGACAGCGTCTGTGTCAACAAGGATTTAAGGCAGGACTGAGAAACGATCAGCTAATCGTCGGAGTCTCTGCAGCAGTCGCACGAGCTGTTTTATTCGCTCGAGCTGTTAGATTCGTTCGAGCTGCTGTAGTCGTCAGAAGGCAGCGGTGTCTCGGTAATAACGAGGCGTTGCTCCCACAGTGACATAGCCACGGTCATCTGTCCAACAGGGAAAGATGAGACAAAGACTCTTCGTCATTAGCAAGTAGGATCGTTAGAGTAACTTCTGTTTATTAAAGTAAATATTCTAAAAAATATCAACATAGAATTATTACGACAAAAGCGCCTCAGGTACACTTCATAAATTTATTAAGCAAGCGGCTATTAGTATATATATATAGCTATCTGTATCGACACAAGTCTACCAATTTCTTGCGGGAATTGGCACCAACCTTATCTTCGAGTGTTGCGAGAGGTAGATCCTCAATAGCTGTGTAGCGAGGATACATGATAATGAGATGCTGCACAGCCGGAAGATGCTTCTTGTCCACAACGACGAACTGCTCTTCACGCCCCTCGTACTCGCGACTGTTTTCCACGCTGTGGTACACGCGATACTCGTCTTTGGCATCCCCCCATTCCTGCACCACTCTGGGAAAACAGAAAGCTCTTTATTCACATGATACGAAAAAGATCAACAGTAGCAAAACTCCAAAATTGAACAAATATTTTCAATTGTCATTATATTGATTGGCAATTGATGAATAGTAGGCACTAAGCATTGAGAAAACCATTTTATCTAGAAACGGATCTAACCTGAGTGTCGAGCTGCCCAGTAGCTTGATCTTAGTTTCAGGCTCGATTTCGGCTCTGCCTCTAAACATAGTTGAGTGCCAGTACTCTCCGTCATATTCTACGGTGCACTCTTTATCAGCTTCAGTGGGGCATGGAGGCAGTGCGACGCGCACGAACTGGCGCGCGAATTCATCCATGGCTCGGTCCAAGACGTCCTCGGTAAGCATGCTGCTAACCCGTGACATCACTTCCTCCTTGAATTTCTTGCGGAGATTGGAGATATTGCTACATCTTTCATTCTTCCAAACATCATTTGCATATATTTGAGCCGCAGTTGAACCCATGTAGCCTATGCAACCTATAGGCAAGCCCTTCCTTAAGGAGACGTCTTTTTCTGCCATTCCATTGAGTGAAGCAGGCGAGAAGATTTTTTCAAGAACGTCTACCCAAGCATTTTTCTGGTACATGGATATCGTGATGTGAAGAGAATAAGTGTCAGATACGGCTTCAGCTTGATGGATATAACCACGAGGGAAGTAAAGAGTGTCACCTGGTTCGAGCACAACGTCAATGATTGGCTCTCCTATCTCTTCTTGGGTCAGGTTGGGTGAAGAATACCGCGGCAAAACTTCTTCGGCAGAGCGAGGATTGTAAACTCGCCACCTTTTCTTGCCTTCTAGCTGCAAGACGAAAGCTTCGATATCATCCCAGTGTGGGGCAAATCCTTGGGTGCCGGCTGGAGTGAGGTAAATATTTGCACCACAGAAGGAACCGAAAAGTTCTTGCAGAACACTAAGAGTACGCCACACTGGCTCGTGGAACGTCTGAGGGTTGAGCAGGCGCAGCGAGCATCCATTACTAAAGTAGTCCCAAACTACGGCCGCGTAGGCACGACCTGATGGGTTGTGTGTCTGCCTGACGCCATCGCTGTATGATGTCACGTCCAGGTTTTTGGTGTACTCAATGTATTGCTCGCGTAGAATTTTATCAAAAGTGTCCATTGAAAAAAGACCATCGAAATAATGAGGGAGTTTCCTCTGAATCAAGATCGGCTTAGATTCCCAAAAATCGTTTTTGAAGTAGGAATAAAAATCCTTACCTGGATAATGAGAATATGATTTTATTAAATATGCAAATAGAGTACGACCGCTGTTCTTTGAGTCACCAACACAGTTCAAAGTATTTAAAAGCTCTGTAAAGTTCTTCGGTTTTACAGTCAATTTCCTTGGCTTTGTGTTGATTTTGGGTCTCATACTAAATGTTGATATTTTTTCTTTCTTCACACACCCATTACCATTTTCATTTGAGGTTGAGTCGGACTTTGCAGAAACTGAAAAAGCCAGTGATGAATTACTTTCTGGACGTAATTTTTTTGCAAGCAAGCCAGTTGATAATTCATCACTTCTTTGATTCATTGCTCTTTCTGAATGATTTTCTAATTTTTTATCTTTTATTTTCTTATTTTTTAATGGACACTGTTTAACCACACGGTTCTCCATTTCCAAATTACTTGATAAATCACAAGATGTTTTTTTAATTTGTTTATTTTTTTGAGGCATGGAACTTTTTTTTGTCTTAGCCACGACTAGAGTTTTATCTTGTACAGTCAATAGTGATGCTTCACAATTCCTGGCTGATGAGCTTCCTTGGCCAGGAGCCTTAACTGTCTTGACCAACTTGTCAATTGCCTTGCCTTTTTTGCTTTTTTTCTTCTTCATTGGAACGGATAGCTTCTTTTTCTGCTCGGCAAACGTGTACAATACTACATTAATATTTTTAATATGACAAATTGATAAATCAATCCTTACCAATAAGTTTGGATCCGATTAATAAAATATGACACCCGTTAGATATACCAATTGATCCAAGATTAAACATTTGTTTAATGTTTTGTAGTTTGACTAGGATTATATGTTGTGCCTACAGCACCTCACCAAGAATTTAAAAATGATGGAAAGTTTTAGGAAAATTGGCCAGATTTTCATTAAACCATCTCAGAAATCAGCTCAATCATCAGTTAAAAATTCAATAGTACAAATATGATCAAGAAAAGACTAAATTAAATCATCCGGGTTAAAATCTAAGCAATAATTTTTAAAGATATTCAAGGATCCCCAAATCCTCAGCACTAAGGATGGCAGCTAAATTCTTTGTATTACTTTCAAACACAACATAAGCATAACACACAATGTTCAGCCTGAAGGCACACAGCTGAATGAGGCAGAAGAGCACACAGATTTCTGTAATAGTACCCCTTTCAACCGGTTTGGTTGAAAATTCTTAATATTTTTGCCTGCAATGTTATTCCAATATATCCTGATGTGCAATGCACATAACCTTACTCAGAAACCAGAGAGAACTTCATAAAGTTATGAATAGTATTCCATTACCTGAAAGCAGTTGGAGCTAATTCCATTAATAGCTACAGTGTATCAATGATCAAATCTAATTCAATTTGAAACAAAATGAAACATACGTAACTAAAAAAAACTAGTGCGCAAACCAGCAAAAGTTAATTCCTGAATAATTGAAGCAAAGGCTGATGTAAGAGGGATGGATTCTAAATGAATAGGTAAATTGGCTAGCCGAGAAACCTGGTAAAAGAAGAAAATATTTGCACACAGGAAAAACAACAACAAGCAGTTTGTAAAAATTAACACCATAAATAAATTCAAACTTATAATTCCAGAATATATACTGAAAAACAGATGTCTACATCAATGACATCTATTTTAAACAGAGAGCAACAATAGTTTGTCGTTTCTCAATTGCAAGGTATATAAATAAATCTGCCACTTTCAGACCATCTTTTCAAAATCCAACTTATTGATTTGAACTCAAGCTTATTAAGCTTTTGTACATTTAATCTTAAATCAAATGAGATTCAAACATAGATACAACACACTTATGGAATTTTCTTTACTTTGCATGTGGAGCTCAATTTAAAAGTTCATGCCAGAAAAATATTCTGAATGGAGTCCCTGGATTTATAGTAAAGAAATTATTTATAGCACTTGACCATTGTCAATGCCTCTGAAACTATGGTGCAAATTTGGTTACCCATTCGTTCATTTATACATGTATTCTTGAATTTTGATCTGAAGTAGGTGTTCTTTGGAATGCTTTCAATGAAAATATTGAAAATTTGTATTTCATTTTCCTTACTTTTTGAGCACACAAATAAAAAAATACCACATTTAGGCATTCAAAAATACCACATTTAGTCCGATCATGATGTATGATGGATGCTAGCTGTCAAAATCATCATATCACTACAGTAAAATTTAAAAGCAAATGCTAGAGTAGTTTAGATTAAATTACCTGAGAAACATAGAAGCTGACAGCAGACTGCTGTCTCTGAGTCGAGTGTGATGAAATGGCAGGCATCTTTTTTCCAGTAAATTCCTCAAGGTGAGAATATTGCCAACCAATGCAGTAAATATCTGCGGATAAAAGAAACTAGCTTTAATAACAGTAAAAAAACTTCAAGGAAGGTCAGCTTGTTGGCAAAAGATACATTGCATTTGACCAATGAAACTTTGAAGTGTATTTATATATTGTCACACTTCAAGCTGGAATTGAAAAATGAAAATGCACCTTGTCGAGTCTTAGCCCCAAAGTCTACAAAATTGGTGCATGTCAACTGATCTGGATAGCTAATGTAATTAAACAGTATTATTATAGCACAACACTCCCCTGCATGCAACATTGTAGTACACATATAAATATATATTTTTTTCAATATATATGTGTATCGTAAAACAGGGCGACTTGGACCGTTTTGCCATTTCATTCAAGAAAAGAAAACCCTGTACTCAGAAAGTTCTTGCCTTAGAAAAATTTTGTTGATTACTCTTGAGGTACTATGAGTACGAGATATCCTACAAATGCAAGAGACATATTTTATACATTTACATGTGATTATTTGAATCACAAAAAGGTACCAGTAAGTGCTACAAATGGTCCAACCGTCCAAGTCACCTTGTTTTAGAGTACTCAAAGTTGTGCATTATTTTATTTCATCTCTCTGCCATCCAGTAGCCCAAATAATGAAAAACAAGCTTTTCCCAATACCGTCAAACGGGGTAAAAAGGGACGGTTTTGAGTTTTTTGTTAACCCTTTCGCGGGTAAGTTACCATATATGGTAATTAAAATGGGAGTAAAAAAAAGCCCCCCACATCACCCACATTGCTTGAGGCAGCCTGCCAACAAGCTCCGACCAATCACAGATCATGTATGAGTTACGTCATGTCAGGGTTGGCAGTGATTAAATCAAAATGATTAAATCATGTGATTAAATCACTTGATTTTTTTATAAAAAATCATGATTTTTTTATTTTTTTATTTTTTTTTTTTATTTTTTTCATATACCTATTTAAATATATTGAGTGGCAGTCTTTAATTTATATTGAGGTATTGTTATTCATGGTTTAGTATAAATGTACTATGAATGACAAATTGGTATATAAACTTGNTTGAGTTGTGCTTGTGCTGTACAGTACACTACAGACCTACAAACTACAAAGCTACAATGACTACCTGTCTCTTATACACATCTAGATGTGTATAAGAGACAGGGCTAATTGCAACATAAAAAAGAACACTTCAAAAAGACAAAAAAGTTGAAAAAATCAAAAAAATCAAATAAATAAAAAAAATCATGAAAAAATAAAAAAAATCATTGATTTTTCATTTATTTTTTATTTTTTAAAAAAATAAAAAAAATCGCCAACCCTGCGTCATGTATGACGTAGCGCTCTGACATGCTCTTTTGTCTGTGTGAGCTAAATTAAAAACTAAGTTCTCTGAAGAAATGGCAAAACGGCATTTCAGGCCCTCATTGTATTCACTTTAGCAGCTCTAGCCCATGAAGAACTGTAGGAAAGGCCATGATAGTTGCTAGTATCATAGTTAAAAACTTGCTTTATCAACTTATTATGATGCCATTTACTTGCAGCAAATGCAAGATGGTGAAATATAATGGCGAAAATTATTGTGATCATATATGAGCATACGCCTGCCAATGCTTAGAGATGGAAGTGACTATGTTTGGTCATATGCCCGCTAAAGGTGAATTTCTACAGTGCTTGGTAAATATGTTTGTTAGCATTTAGTGGTTAGCGGTATTATGACTTAAGCCATGTTTTTCAGTCTAACGTGACTATAGTTCAGCACTTGATGCTTTCTCTGACTTTGACTGCAGTCCATGCTCATGGCATTCCCTTCGTTACAGAACATAGAGCCAACGCAGTTGCAAGCAAGATGGTCTCTGTACTGACCCAGACGATAACATGTCCTTCACCAATACAAATTCTTACTGACAATTAATTCACAAGTTTTAGGTATATGTTGTATATGAATGTGATTCTTTACATACGGCATGGATGTCTCATCATATGGATGGTCTAGAAATATCTTGCCATAAAATACTAAATGTACCTATAATTTTTTTCAAATTGCTTCCTTTGTATGCGTTATAATACATGCATAAAAGAGCAATCAAGATGTTGTCCACCATCTAAACAGTAAACTTTCAATGTCAAAATCTGCAAATTTTTTATACCTAAAGCCGGCAAGGCCCCATATATGATCACTTCAATAATTGTGATTTACTACTTATATACATACAAAATTTTTCGAAAAATGCTTACGAGTAAATATATCTTAGAATAGGTCATACTTTTAAGTACAATCATCAAATATTGCAATTTCATTGCATTTCTATGTCTGCCCAGGAAAGGGTTAATAACTTCTTACCATGAAACATTTCAGAAACAAGTTTTGGCTAATTTTATAGCTCTTTGCGAGGGCTATCGAATGGCATCTTCAAAAAAATTCCATGCTATTCGTAAGGTGCCAGACCCAAAATAAAACCATCCCAATTTACGCCTGGGAACGGGGTAATCTGGGACACTTGCAATAAAAGTTGATTTCAAAACGTTTGAAGCATGCAGAGTGTAGGTACTCATCCATTACTAACAGTACTCTGAAGTCCTCCTCTTTCATTGTAGATGATGTAGATGTAAAATAAATAACATTTTCTGTGATTTTCACTAGTTTTTCCCATATTGATATGATATTACCATATTCATTAATTACAGTATTATTAATGTGATATTACTGTATCCATGGACATGCCATTGAGCACTGACAATGACCTTGTCCACTGCAAGCTTCATATCAGCAGCCATGTAGCAGCCATGTGGCACCATGTGTAAGCTTACAGGATGGTTTTTAATTTTGCACAATTTTAATCAAGTCAAGTGATTTCACTATAACAAAAAAGATCATGAAAAACATACCTGAAAAAGTAAATAATGTTTTAGTGACAACCATGAACCATCATATGTTTTGGAGAAATAAATCATAGTTTAGGTCAATTACTTTTCATTCTATGATGCATGTACAATTTTGTGATGACTGATGATGCACTATTTTTTTGATAAGTGAATTTTTTGTTGCTGAGCATGATAAATGTAATCAAAATTCTTTTTTGTTAATCAATTTTTTTGTTAACTGGAGCCTTTGCTAACTGAGGTTCTACTGTAAATGCATTTTTAAGGGTGTCCCTAATTACCACCGGGGGGACGTCCCTTTTTACCCCATTACGTGAAAATGGCTGCCATTTTTTGGGGGGAATGAGATAGGCAAATTCCGTCAAGTACATTTTCAAGCCAACACCTGGGTGCAACTCTTATGTAAGTAAAATTTTTTAATAGAGCGAATATTTTTTGTTTGCTCCAGACCTTAGCAGAGGTACTTTTACTCTGACAGGCTTTAAATAATAGCTTTTTTTCGTGGGTCACATTTTTAATTTTTTAACCTATTAGATATGCAAACTTTTTAAATCTTTCTATTGTGTTATGTAGCCTCAGTATTAGGCCTTTAATGCCCATTGACAAAATTTTTCTAGGTCAAATAGGTAGGCTAGTTTTTGAGTTTTGGGGGTTTTTGTTAAAAAAACAAAAAGTGGTCCAAGTTACCCCGCCGGTCTAAGTTACCCCATTTTACAGTAGTATACATAGTGGCAAACCAGAGACTTTTTAGAATCAGTTCATTTTTAATTTCCTCATTTACTCAATATTTAAACCAATTTCTTATGTATGATAATGCTGGTATCCATGATACTTTACTGGTCTACTTATAATGCTCAAAATTGAACTTGAGGGAAAGTCTAAAAAACTCTCCGCTTTGCCACTATGGTAGTATATATATAGTATATTGTCATCAATTTTGAAGCTTTAACAAAAATTTGCTTTAGAGGATTTTAGGATTGTGTTTTTAAAAACACAAGCTCAGTTTTCATTTATTTTAATTTGGTGATATCTGCTGGTGTGAGTAAGCTAGCAGCTAGCTAGTACTATGTAGTAATAGTATAAAACCAGTGAACATGAATTATGAGGAGTTGGTTTTAGAGTACCTAATGGGTCACATTGTGCAATTAGGAGTGACGCACTTCCTGCACGTTGCACATAATTTGGACTTTTAGAGGCTCTGAGGGCTGAGGCTGCAAGCCTGCACCCATCATGCATAGCTTAGCAGCCTTAGCTAGTGGAAATTTGGAAAAGCAGGTCTTTTTTCAGACTCTTCACAGTCTTCCCGAACTTCCCCAAGTTCAGTTTTGAGTTCAATAAGTAGACCAGAAAAGTATCATGGATACCAAGTTATTAGGTACCAACATTATCAATACAATATACCTACATTATACAAAAGCTATTAGTTCAAATCTTGCCTAGTTAAGGAAATTAAAAATGAACAAATTAATAAAAAAGTAAATGCTCTGGCAGCTCTGCCAGCTCTGGTTTACCAGTACCACCACTCCACCAGGGCACCAGCACGGCAGCACCCGACAGTCCGACACTAGGCAGTACCGCACTAGGCACTGTAGGCACTAGGCAGCAATATTTAGCTCCGCAAACAGCAGATAGAAGAAGTTCAGATAATAAAATCTAGAGAGGCCTTTGACAATGTATAACAAAAACTGGGAACTGATAAATCCTGCACGTTCACGAATCACAGTTACTACCGTAGGCCTACCGTAGCCGCGTAGCGTAGCAGTCAGCAATTCCCCTCTTCAGGCTCTTCACGGCTAACGCAGCACCGAGCACGTGTTCACTGTTCACTAGTCATTACGGTAAAGGGATGATAGGGAATCATTGGTAAGTCGGTATTGCCTGGTAACGGTTACGGAGATGGTTAAAAGAGAAAACGGTCAATTTAGCTCACAAAAAGCCACTAATGGCTTTATTTCACGAATAACATCAGATATATTTTAACTTTATTCCTAAGTAAAATGGCTAAACGGGCTACTCAATGAGAGTTTTCATAAAAGAATTGTGACGCTGACCTAACCTTCAATTTTCTCGAGTCCATGGTTAGTTTTAGGCATGGTTGAAGTTCAACCATGAGTTTTAGGCTAGGTACTACTTGTCCTTCAAATAAAATCATTCATAATTGAAATGGCCTTATAGCCATATTACTTGTCAATAAAGTAAATTTGAAAAATCATGCGCCCCAAACACGGGAGGTGGGTAACAGAGTCGGTGGCATGGTTTTGTGTGCAATGCTTCATCGAAATCTCATCAGTGGTAAGAGATAGATTTTTTTTTCATTTTGTACAAGGTATCCTGCAGTAACTTACGTGCAATTCCTCATCGAAATCGGTTTAGTTGTTTGAAAGATATTCCTTGCAAACATTTGGATTAGACCAAGTATTCCAAGTAAAAGTGTGTCGAATCGGTACTAAAGTAATGCTTTTTAAAGCATCAACAGTTCAACACCAGCATGCTTTTTTACTTTATTTAACAGTAAGCGATAAAGCTATAATTTTACAACTGACATCGCGCTTGCATAGCTTTCAATTTCTTACATGACTAAAATTCTTCAACGATTTTAGCGAACAATCTTAAAATATATCACATCCGATCAGCTCCTGCATTTTTTTTATTATAGTTTCGGGTATGGCACAGCTTGTTATACTTCGTTAATAAACTTAAAGGATGAAAAGGAATTAAGATTTCAGAGTCGTTGGCAGTAATCGAACTCAAATTCAAATAAAAAACGCTTGTTTGGGCAAATATTCAACTAACTAATCTAAGCGCGTTCAGAACAAATAGAAATCGCTAAATCACACAGAGAAGGTTCATGCTATGTGGGAGCTGTTTGAGCGACTCTCCTCTGTCGATCATACTTCGCGGTGCGTTCTTTATTATTCAAGGCTTAAAAACAAATCCTCTGGAAACACGTGAAATCCATCAGAATAAAGTCAAAATGTTTACTGCTTGATATAAATCTGTACGCTAGAGCTTATTTTTTCAACTAAGTTTAGTTAGAATCAACTATAAATAGTCAAGTTCGTAAACTGCCAACCCGTTTTGGTGAAGTTCAACATTCATCTCCCAATTCGCTTCTTCGCGTAAGGCAACAGAACAATCACAATTGAGCCACTCAGGGCAGCCAAAAAAATAATGCATCTAAGAAAGAAAATTAAAATAAGGTTGTTTCTTATAGGTATATATTTAAACCAAGACATCTTTATACGAGTGAGACAAACGTACATTCAAGGTACTATTTTAAACATTATTCACAAAGACTTCTGGAGAAATTGAATTTTCTGTAGTGTATTCGGGATCAATGCATAGGAAACTTAATAAATTTACCTAACGAAAACTACAATTCTTATGGCCAGGCACTAGTTATGTGGGTAATGCAGTGCAAATCAGTACAAAATACGAGGACTAAAGCAGCCTCAAACGAAAAGTAATACCAGCAAGTTTTTTTCTGGAAAAATACTACGACTTCAAAACATTCATACGTGAATTTTATTTATCAACATACATAGCATGATCAATTCATCGAAAAAGAGCCCTTAGATGTTGAGCACGAAATGCCCAACATTATTATACATCACTCGCAACCAAGTTCGTGGACGTGAATCTTCAATACATCCATTACTCGCAGAATTCAGCAGAGAACAGGGCGGTAAGGGTCTCGTCACTTATGAGGTTTCGTTTTTTAAATAAAAATTAAAGAAAATATGTAGATGAGAAAATTTACTGTCCCGTTTAATTAAGTTCTAAAGTGAACATCACGGGAAGAGTATGCCATCTATTATTAAATATGAACTGCGAACTGAAACGAAGTTCACTATGGCGGAGTGAGAACTGCATAAGAAGTCCGGGATCGATCATTAACAAACTTCGCAGCAAGTAAACATGAAGCCATTATCGGCTCGTCATCCCCTAACTTCAGGCAATTTGCCTGTCTAACAGACAGATCACTCCAATCGTCGATTCTTAATCTCTTAACCACGATTAGTGGCAGTAGCTGTTCGAAAACAGTTATTGCTGGACTGCCTCCTAACTATTGCTGATACCAACAAACGTTCAAAGGGCCCACTGATGTGAACCACCCACGTTAATCATCAGCCCACTTAATAAAGAAACACGAAATTTATAGAAACGATTGCAAAATAAATGTCGACTTTTTTTTCGTATTATTTCGAAACTAAGATGCGAAGATAACTAATCCCTCCTCACATGCCCAGTGGCAGAAGTTGAAGAGCAGTCATGGCATCCGGGAAAAGCGAGTGATAGCTCATCACTGGCACATACGCTGCCGTGATCATTTTACCTGCAATAGAGTATTTATGTGAAAATATGTAGAATTACGCGATATAAACAACGAACTAGCGAGTCAACTTAAAAATTAAAATTTCATCAATGACACAAACGAGTAGGACTTGACAGATTTTCAGCCATATCAGACCAAAAAATAAACAAGTTTATCAAATAGTACACGAAAGTGATTATCAACTAGACTAATTTAAACGATCCAGAAGTTGGTTTGAAGCACGAGTTGCATTACACACCAGCAAACCAACGGCCGTGTAGGGCATTGACAGATGCGGCGGCAGTGGCAATAGATGGGCACTTGACATACACGTTGCCCTGCGCCGACTGCTTGTCAACGAAGACGTGGAAGACACCGCCGTGCTTGTTGCACTCTTGGATTACATCGTCGCGGATTTCGTTGGCCCAGTTAGGAGCCTGCTCTGAAGTCGGGTCGAACATGTTGGATAGTAGGAAACATTGCGTGGCGATAGGAGGCGTGGAAGCCTGCATAGCTTGTATGGGCATGTGCAGAGCGTTCACTGCAGCAGGAGGTAACTGCAGCCCAGTGCCCTCCGCAAGCTTTGCCATAAGCTGAAGTCGCTGAGTCGCTCCTGTTAGAATGAATAACCCAAGTAATCGCCAAGATTCTACAATGTGCGAATAAAGTAGAACTGTTATTTCCTCTTAATTCTTTATCATGGGCCGGTAGAATGAATGAGCCTGTTATATATGTAAAAAAAATATCAATGTGAAAGATTTTCAAAACTCAACGCTTGAGTAAGTTTGAGAAAAAAATTGTTTAAAATCATCAAAGAACAGTGTCTTCAACTCAATACAATTTACTGAACTAATCAATAATTAGCATTGCTATCATCACATTACTAACAACATTAGAATAATGAATAGCACATACGATTCATAAGTTAGCTGACAATTATGCTGCAACCTGAAATTTGAAGAAGATAAACTTGGATGAAAAAAGTTATTTCGACAAAAAGTACCCAATTCGACGCCAGTTCTTTCTTTCTCATCGAGGTCAAGCAATGAGCTGCCTTGGCTGTTGTCGTTGCGGTCGGTGACGTGGTTTACTTTCATGGGGCGGCCAGCGAGCTCGAAGCCGTTCAATTGCTCCAGGGCTTTCTTGGCATCTTCACTGTTGTGGAACTGGAAAGAAAACATACACAATATACGTCAGGGGAAGTCATTTCAAAACACTTAGCCGGTAAAATAACCACAAGCACCATGAAGGAATACCAATATAAAAGTTAGAAATTTGATTTATCCATCTTTGTTAAAGCTGTTCCAGGATGAAAACAAAGCCATTGGAACGGTTTGTAAAATGATTAACATACCTACTTCAAATGTGATGCGCTGGCAAAGCTGAAGAAATGAATTTAATGCCAATTTATTCTGTTTTATACTAGAATATAATGCAGACTAAAATTGACCAAGCATGAATACGTGTCAAAATCTTACCGTTACAAATCCATAACCTTTCGAACGTCCTGTTTCTGAATCCATTATGAGTTGAATAACGTCTATCTTCCCGAAAGGCTCAAATATTCCTCTGAGCATTTCTTCGGTGATGTTGAAGTGAAGTGAACCAACATATAATCGCATGGGGCCAGACCCAGGCTTGGTACCATGGTCAGGATTGTTCATATTAGCAGCCCTGTTGCGTTCAGCCAGTGTAGGCTGCACCACAATAGGGACACCGAGCAATTTCTGACCCGCCAATCCCAGTGCCAGCGGCACAGATTCTACGTCTTCAAACTCGACGTAAGCGATGCCCTTCGAGCGCCGCGTCTTAGCGTCAGTGATGATCCGTACGTCGGTCACCTTGCCCACTACAGAGAAGAATTCCTCCAGCTCCCGCGCCTTGATACGTGCCGACAGCTGCATGCAGAACACAGTTCGGGCATCGCGCTCCTCAGCCGTAAGTTGCCTGCAACGAAGAATTCAAATCAATTTTACTTTTCAGATATCGTCGTAATGGTGATAAAATCAAGCTGCGCCAAGGTCTACCCAAAAATCATCTATGGAGAATTTGTGTTAGGTGTTAACAATTTGTGTTCGAAGAGCACGTTAAGCTAGATACAAATAATATAATTGGTCGATTGACTAAATTTTATTCATGGGACAAGATTATCTGATAATTAGAAATTTAGCAACTAATAAGATTCGAAGAAAAAATTGTTAAATTTTTCAAAATTTATTTCTGCATGGATAATATCAAATTTAATTAAAGCTTTAATGGACCAACTAACTGGAAAATTACAGGATACTTTCTTATTTTCGCAACTCAACAAGATGGCAGTGTACCACAATACCTCTTAGTTTCGATGTGAATTTCATGACTGGTGCTCCTATTGCGACTCCTCCTTCTGCTGCCACTCCTGTTGCGCCTCCTGCGATCCCTAGAACGGCTCCTAGTGCCTCTAGACTTCCTGCGATCTTTGGACTTACTGCGTGACTTCTTCCTATCTCGCGACTTCGATCGCCTCCTGTCCCTCGACTTACTGACGGATCTTTTTCTATCCCGAGACCTGCGCGATCTGTCTCTAGATGAACGGCGACTTCTGTCACGAGGGCGATCTAGCCTGTCCTTGGAACGCCTCGATGTATCACGATCTTTAGACCGACGATCGCGTGACCTGGATCTCTTGCGATCACGAGATTTGGATCTGCGATCACGGGACTTTGACCTATGACCACGACGCGAAGTATGACGATCTCTTGACCGTGACCGTCGTTTGCTCCTGTCCTTGTCACGATCCTTGCTACTGTCACGGTCCCTCCGCGAACTGCACAGAAACTTTCATTAAGGCAGGGTCCCTAAGTTTCACATAACACAGTAAGTAAAATTTTACAGTATGAACTAAATAACTTTTGAATTTTTTGCAAGTGGAATCCAGATAGAAAAAAATTGACAAAATTTATAAGTAATCAAGATACAACATTTTTAATTAAACACGAAAAATGATGCAGCATAACGACTAAATTTCTCGGGACGGTTGAAAACAAACCTGCTTTTGGAATGTCCATTCTGTTTGGAATCCGAGTCTGCATTGCCGGTTGCTGAGTCATCCTAGAGACAGAAGACACGAGTAACGGCGCCGCCAAGTGAAGAGGAGGGAGAGAAATCATAAAATTTCAGTTAGTTCACTGATCAACTGACTAAATACACAGCCAAAGACGGGTTTACAGGCATGAGTTAGATGGAACACCTTGTGGTTGGCAGATGCCAAGATCTCCACCATGGAATGCAATTAGCATTGCATGCCAAAAGTAGATGGCCAAATGCAAACTCAACTTCATGTAGTAAAAAAGAAGAAGAGGTTCCACAGCAGGTTATTGTAGTGATAAGAATGAGAAACAAATGGTCTCGACAGACATAAGGACTTCTTTCACAAAAATCCGTTATCGTCTGCTAAGAAGATATCATCTACTTATATGTAGCTTCCCAAAAACATGATGGTAGGCAGCTAAGACTTTAGGAGAACTACACCCTCGAGTAACACCCGATTAAACATGGCGGCAGCAAGCTACAGAAGGTGGACAGGTACCTGATCTTCACGCGTCTTCACAATGGCTCCAGATGTAAGTGCAATCCTGCAAAATGCTTTGTTTAGTATTTTGAGTGGATTCACAGACAATGCTTAGAACAAATAATAATTTCAATATGGACAATCTTCACGGCAGAGGAGGTTCAGCAACTCAAGATTTTCTCAACTTGAGGCCAAAGCGGAACAAGAAATTACCGACGACACAGCACGACATTTCCTTGGCCAGCCGAGCAGCCTTTGTGCTCTAGCTTCAAATTAAAACTCCCAATAGCACATCAAGAAGGCTTAGATAGATGCATCCATGACTGATACGTTTAAGCAATATAGTTTGTTCAAATCAAAAAATACAAGTAGGAAATTGATATGAAAATTATCTTTGCATAAATAACAAGTAAAAATCTCAACAGAAATTCATTCGGCACAAATATTGCAATATCGGTCATGAGACGATCAATCTACATTGACAATGACTAAGCCTTTTTGATCGAGTATTAGGGATGCAGCCAAGAGTCCCTCGTAGGAGTGGGGTGGCCACTCGTGGCTGAAGAGATGTCCCTTGCCCAGCATCTGAGGTGGAGAGACCAGGCGGTCAATACCATTGCAGAACGCTGTCCGAACACCAACTTCCTAATGCTTCAACTGCTTTGTACTCTCCACATTTTGTTGACTTTAACCAGGCACTTTTGCACTTAGTATTAATATAATTACTACAAGATTTAATGCTGCTTGCTTGACATTTCCTTTGACATTTAACTCACTAACAATAATTATACCTTGCTTTTCTGATATGTTTACACAGTTTATCTTAAACTTTTGACGAAACAAGTTACAAATTTTGACGACAATAAAAAACGAATCTTGCAAGGCAAAATTTATAGCTTCGTCATCTCTACCAACAAGCAGGCATGGTGTATAATTTTCTTACACAGCATTTTTACTTAAACAAAAATGATCACAATGAAAGGGTAACAAAGTGCCTTTTGTTAAAATTTTACACCAGAAGCATTTACAATTCCTCTGCTGGCCAAAGTCATCACAGGTATAGTGGGTGGTCCATAACGTAACTGGCTACTTATAGCCCCGTATACAAACTTCCCAACTCACACTTTGTTGGGAGTTTCGATGTCCTATTTAATAGGAACATCTTTGCCCTACAGCTAGGGTGACCATGTTAAGTAGGGAAAATTTCTCAAGAAAAGAATAACTTACAACTAACCGAGTACCTGGCAGGAGATGGAGCACGGATTGTGCGCTCATGGCCGTGTTTTAGCATGGTGCTTTGAAGACACTGAATAGCTTTATCTAAAAACAACAGAGAAATGGGAAGATACATCAGCGAAGCTCACCCATAACACTGAGCCTAACGCAGCAGAGCTTACAGTCAACCATAATTCAGAAGTCAGTTAAGCGTTTTTATGACCCAGTGTCAGTATATAGGAAATTCTAGATACATTGTCACGAATCTCTTGCCAAAAACACTTTTGAACACATTAACCTTTTTATAGAAGAAAAAAAAACAATTGACATGACAGAAAATATGCTTTTGCCAGTTTAAATCTGCTGGAGCATAAGATGAAGGAAATATAACTATAACAGCTTATAGACAGAAAATAATTTTTCGAGGCAAGCTAATTACCCTGAGATCTAATGCAGTATATATTTATTTGGCATTAAAAATTTGTCAATATGCAGGTGCATGACAGTAGTGTAGGATAAAAGCACAAGAAATTAACCCAGATTTTAAAGCAGCAAAGAAAATTTGATCATAAATTTGTACACTACTCAAAACATCATTTGACAAAAATGAATAAAAACCTTCATACCCAGGAAAGAGTACAATGTAAAATTTAAATTAAGATAAATAAATACATAGTTGCTTAGACATCACTAATATCTTCATAAAAAGGGACATGAAAATTCAACAGAAAGAAAAAAATCTCAATCTAATAAATAATTATTTACTATGCTGGTTTGAGAAGGCAGATAGAAGTCATGTTAATGAATAACTTTGCAGCCACATCAAAATACGTACTTAACACGGATACTCAAGAAACTAAATCCTTCACTTCCAGTTCAAAATATTACCTTCAAAATAAATCACAGGCATAGTCAGATTCAATAAGGCATACAATTATATTTTCAGGTACTAATCAAGGGAAAAAATATTCTTTAATCTAAAAACACACAACTTATTAACAAAGTGATGGAATTCTTAATAGCCATAACATCATAAATAAACTCAACTCACATCTTTCTTGTAAGGAGCCTCCAGCATTGCATCAACATCAAGCTCGTCTGCCATCTCGTCCTCTGCAACAAAATTTATCATTAGTAAAGTGAATTGTTGACCAGAAAAAAATGCCATGACATAAGATGATATTTCAACCTTCAAGTACATAAATGATAGTTTGTTACTTGAAAATTGTTAATTGAAACATTCCAGCTATAGACCAACAACAACATCCATTTCAAGCCTTTATAATCAACGAGATGCTCATTGATCATTTATATTCCCTCCTGAACTCTCTGGTGTCACAACAGATGTGACATGCAGATTTAGGAGCATTAAACCTTTTAATTGTTTTCAAAGATTTAAAACATTTAAAATTTTAAATCTATCCAGATGATAGAAAAAACACTCTACTTTTTGCAAATATTGCAGCCCCCATATCATATCACTTAGGCAGGTGTATTTCTCAAGTCACATATTTTGGTTCACTTGATTCCATGAAATTTAAAACTTGTGCATTTCAGCATCACATTCCAGCTAAAAAATCTGGTAAAGTGACTATACCTAAAACGTTTTGGTAAATTATTTCATAGTTGTGGTCAGATTCTATACAATATAATGGGTAGAGCAGGAGTGGAGCAGAAACTTGCAGGTTCAATTGAACAAAACTAATAGTAGAACCTTGGTTAATTGTACGAATTCTGCATCTAGTATTGGCAACAAGCCAGATTTAGCCTGTATTGTATGCTGGTATCACTATTACTATGTGTAATATAAAAAAGGAGAGGCAGAAGGGCGTTTTTTTACCATTTTTCATTAGCTGTTGCTTCAAATAATAAATTAGGGAAGGGACATAGGATTGGGGAGGAGAGGGTTGTCAGCAGGAATGGGCATTTGTGTTGCATTCATGGGTGGCTTCTTAGCTTCTGTCAGTTTTCCCCCAAGTTTTGTGTCAAACTGCATAATTTCTTAAAGCAAACTGCATAATTTCTTAAAGCAAAAAATTATCACTAAAAATATCCCTCACAAAAGACCAACCACAGCCCCTGGTTTGCTTTGGCGGCCATGCAATCATGACTGCCCATCACTACTATTTAACCATAATTTCATACACAGCATCACCCCAATTAGGAATAATGAATAGAAGTTCCTAAAATCATGATAAAAAATTGTTTCAAGGCTGATTTTAAAAAAATTACAGGAAAAAAGCTGGTTTTCTTGCTTTTCTCAGAAAAATTGAGAAAAAACACAGGAATTGGAGGAACTAGCCAGATGTATGGGTGGTTTTTGCCCAATTTTCCAGTTAAGGCATGAATTAGAATCATGGTCAAGAAAAAGAATTTGAGCATTTAGATCAAAGCTTTCTTTCTGCAGTTTTTCAAAGTTGCAACTATCAATTTCACTCAATTGATACTCTATCTGTTGCATTTAAAAGATGCTACTATCCATTTCACTCTATTGACTTTTTTTGGGAGTTTTTCAAAGATACAACAATCAATTTTATTCTATTGATATTCTTTAAGCAGCTTCTTTAAAGATCCTTCCTCCAACTCTATGGTTGAATTCAGTCCTGAGTCAACGTGTTGATACATCCTCCATTTCCCTGATACTGTGCCTATTTCTGATTGCAATATTGTAAATATTTTCAATTGTGATATTGAGAATATTTTCTATTTTGATATTGTGAATATTCTCAATTGTGAAACATCTTAGTTCTAACATCTTGAGGTGTGCAGTTCTAATATCTTTAGCACTGTAAGCCGTGAAGCTCAAATTATGAACAAAGGAGTGATGTGTTCTTGAGTTGAAGTCATACCGGCATGGCATCAAACCAGATATTCTAGAATCAATTCATTTTTAATTTCCACTCCTACTCAAGATTTAAACAGATTTCTTATGTGTAATAATGCTGGTATTCATGATACTTTACTGATCTTCTTATAGGACTCAAAAATGAACTTGAGTCTAAAAAAAGTGACTTGTATGCAATCATGGACATTCTTTTTTCATTCAAAAGTGGCTTCTGTCCAACTTTCCCAGGGTGCACACTGCAGAAAGTGGGTGAATATCAAAAGATATTTGGCAACACATCAGCAGCAAAATTTACGCCCTCTGAAGATCTTGCCAATACATTTGGATTGAAATTATTGCATTTTAGAAATTACTTCAAAATTATTGCAAATCTGAAAGACTGCAAGAGCACACAGTAAGGTTTCCGGTACCATAAAATGGGGTAACTTTGACCACTTTTTTTTTGTTCAAAATGAGTCCATTTTTTTACTAGATAAGTTAAACTTAAATTGAAACATGCAAAATACAGGTCTATACTCTAGCTTTACTCACCACAAGTTGCAGACTCCTGCCTCTCATAGTTTTGATGTAATTTCAAAAAAAGTGATGGTCTTTGTTACCCCAGCTCTTGGGGTTTCTTTGACCGGGTGGTAAAATCAATTTTATTTTTTTGGTAAAATAACTCCAGGTTGTGGTGCATTGTAGTAGAACTCTTCTAGTTACATATGCAGAAGACAAATTTTAGGAGAGTGTCATAGTTTGCAAATGGGGGGCGCCGCCCCTCAATGGGCGAAATGTGACCACCTAATGGCAGCCGTGACGGGGTAACATTGACTGGTTTGGAAATTAAGTTAAAATTACAATATATAAGACTCTGTAGAGTCTGAAACATAAAGAAAAAATCCATTAACAGGCGTATCAAACATAAAATATGTTATATAAGTACCTAGGGTAATTTTAACTTAATTTCCAAGCCGGTCAATGTTACCCAATGCAAACTTTTTAAATCTTTCTATTGTGTTACGTAGCCTCAGTATTAGGCCTTTGATGGCCATTGACAAAATTTTTCTATGCCAAATCGTTTTTGAGTTTGGGGGTTTTTGTTAAAAAAACAAAAAGTGGTCAAAGTTACCCTGCCGGTCAAAGTAACCCCATTTTATGGTATGCTGAATGGATCAGGATGCAGTGAAGCTGAAGCTTGTCTGGAAACCAGATGCAATGTATATAACTCTTGCAGTGTGTGGAGAGTAAGGGATATACTATCAAAGTTACTTGCAGCACTTTTTTATTAAAAATTACCCAGCGACGGATCTTGAATATGGCTGGCAACGCTTTGGGCTACAAATCCATAAGTTGGCAATACTGCTTGCACCCTTGGCAAGGGTGTAATAGTGACAAGGCAGAGAGTTTTTTAGACTCTCCCTCAAGTTCATTTTTGAGTCCTATAAGTAGAGTTTGTAGACCAGTAAAGTATCATGGATACCACATACCAGCATTATCATACTTAAGAAATTGGTTTAAATCTTGAGTTATTGAGTAAAATAAACTGAACCAATTCCAAAAAAGCTCTGGTTTGCCACTATGTCATTCATAGGGTAAACGCGGTAGGTATATCCCGACACAATAAGGACTTAGCAAAAAATTAATGGCTATGAAAAAATAACCGTATGTGCAACTCGAGTTCTGTTTGCTTTACATCACTCTCAAAACACCGCAATATGCGCCAGCAACAATGAAATGTCACACAGTGTTGCCATATTTATTTAAAAGCCTTTAGAATGCAAACTTACCAAATCCATATATTCCAATGCTGTGTGTGACTAAATTGGGCATTTTGTGAGACTAATTCCAGCCGCGCTTCAAACTCTACTAATTTGTAATTCCGACCCTCTTGTGTTCAAATTACGATCGCTGTGTGAGCTGTATTGGAATACAACACAGCTCAAATTAGAACACTACATAAATAGGCTTTTAATTAAGAAAATTTTAATTTTTTCAATTAATTCCAAGCTGTGTCAGAATTTGTTTTTATGTGTCTTAAACCTTCTCTTAACTTAATCATCTATTAATTTATTTATGACTAGAAATCAGAAAATACAAGTATACTTAAAGGATTCCTGATATATTCACAGAGACACAGTCTTATTTAACCCTTTACGCCCTGAATTTCTGGGATGAAAATCATAAAATTCACTTTTTCGGTTTTAAGTCTCGCTTCAAAGCTGACATTCTGACCTATCCAACGGTGCCAAAATCGTCTCTGTACGTTGATTTATGCCTTGACGACAGTTCGTGAAAAGGTTAGGGGTGGGGGAGTTCTTTAGCATTTAATATGGGCAAAAATTACTGGTCGGGCACATAAATAGACAACCTGGAGACGCTGCTCTTTAGTTACCCGGCTGCTGTCGTGTGGGATGGTGCTCATGCAGTCGTTCCCACCATCCTTGACTGAATTTTGGCTCCAGTAATGTCTAGTCTTGCATCTATGTCACCTTGAATGCCTATTTTGAG
>NW_025947645.1:0-1551 GCF_000764305.2 Hyalella azteca
TGGTAGAAAGTATTGAAAATGTGGTGGCATACACGACACCAAATTCCAACAACGGACAGACTGTCTAAAATAACTTGTGAATGACGCGTAGTTTGTTGGTTCGTCGAATTGAAATCAAGCACTGGAAGGACGAGTGCTGAGGGGCTATACGAGCACTTGTCCTCAGCTCCCATTTGTTTTTGCTCAGTAATGATTAAATCGCTGAAGTTATCCTCAGAATAAATAGATACTAAATTAGACTTTGCAGAGAGCGTATTCACAATACATATGGTAACCGTCAACCAGTGAGATAATCTGAATATCACCAAGTCTAAAATTTGAAATAGTGATGGACCTCATCAATACATGGAATATTGTTTTTGCGTGCGCCTCTCAAATGCAAATCCAATTCATTCAAATCCAAATTTTACACAGCCCCATTATTTCATTACCATGAACATGTACTGACTAGGGCAGTAAAGCAATTCTTAATAGATTAGACTTTCTGGTGATAGATAATATAATCAGCTAGGGGCCGAATTTTCAGTAATAGTTACGAGTTTAAAAATCCACTGCCGCATTTATTTTCAAGCTAAGCCGGCTCAAGCTAATAGTCCGCTCAAACGTAGACGTCAAATTTTCATCCGCAGAACGAACAACATTGTCACAACTTGCATAACTTTTATTGTGACTTATATTATCAGTCTGCTTATATCGCAAGTTCACAAGGAATTTAAAGGGAAGGAAAACACCAATCAAATGCAACATTTCGATATTGAAAACGTTTCGGAATGCAGCTCCATCATCAGTTCGACAAACTAAAAATTAATAAAATCAATTTATAAGTCAAAATTCTAAGACAAATATAAAACCTAAACAAGACCTAATATTATATAAAAAACAATACTCGATTGGAACAACTTCATTCTATATAGGGGAAACGAAAGGAATAAAGAAGCCTAGCGATTCACTATTTCCCGATTATATGAACTAAACGCATTATTGAGACACGGTTTTGGTTTGAAAATATATCTTCAAACGAAAATATATCTTCAAACTTCAAATATATCTTAAATTTGAAAAGAAAATATACCAGATGAATCAACTGAGATTTAAATCATGGTTATTATTTACACCGGAGTATGCGTAATACAAATAAATTAATTATTTAAGAGTAATAGAGATATTTTTCAGTCTCTCACACGTGTTTCAACAAATTAAATAGTTATCCCTCACTTTAATGCCAGACGCTGACGTTGCAGTCAAATTTTCGTACATATATTAGAGCTGGGCGTTCTTAGAAACGTCAAATCAGTGACTCGTGATAAGCGGCAATATTTTCAGAGGGCTTGCAAAACATATAGTGCTTATAAGGCATATATTATATAAATATACTAGTCTTACATGAAAATATGCATTTATATAATATTTGTGTTGAAATTCTTTTTCATTTAAATCCTTGGAAAAAGTTCTCAGTGCGTGCAGTCTTTATGTTTCAAGTCGTTTATTGATCAAAGACGTCAGCAAATTAAAATAGTGTCAGCGTAAATGAAATTTCCAGACATTAACTCT
>NW_025947646.1:0-808 GCF_000764305.2 Hyalella azteca
TACATCATCTTCCAGTGCATCGGAGCCATCACTGGAGCTGCCTTGCTTTACGTTAGTACAATCACTTTTATTAAACCGAGTAAACTCAATTAGATTGAGTAATTGGGTCATACATGATCAAGTAATTAAGTTAAGTTAATTTTGTGATAAAAATGATGTTATATGTGTTTATTAAATATGAATAACATCCG
The DNA here is from genome assembly GCF_000764305.2 of Hyalella azteca. Lineage (NCBI taxonomy): Eukaryota > Metazoa > Arthropoda > Malacostraca > Amphipoda > Hyalellidae > Hyalella > Hyalella azteca. The sequence goes on from NW_025947646.1 coordinate 192, forward strand.
AGCATATCTGTGTATGGATAATGTCATAATGTGTATATGGATCTGTGTATATCATGCCACACACCCGTAAAAATTAGTATAACGTCCGAGCATATCTGTGTATATACCGAGCGACAGTTGACAGTATAGCTTGCAACATGCCAGAAAAATTAGAAGGGTTAGCCATCAAGTATATTTTCTTCACAATATAAAGCATTTCGCATTTAATCAGAAACTTCATTGTTTTGTAATTATACTCAAATCTATTGAAACAATTCCTTAGTTATTTACTATAATTACCTTTTTGGTTTGTTAACTTAGACAATTGCTCAACGACCAATCTGATTTTAAATATAAAATTATTTAATTGTTAGGTCGTGCTTAATTCACATAAGCCTGCAATATTTGAACAATTTAATAAATTCTTGCTAATGCCTTCGTAATTTTGAATGACCTGCTATTCGATTACTGAATAAAAATATATATAATTATTTTCAAAATATATTTCGATTGAAATACTTTTCGAGTCCTGAATGAATTCATCGAAGTAATATTCTGTGTGTCAGTGTTGCAGTAGCTTATATTTTCCGTATTCTCAGGGTCTGGTGCCATCATCGTTCGTTGGTTCGCTCGGCAAC
>NW_025947647.1:0-39761 GCF_000764305.2 Hyalella azteca
GCTATAGCACATTTCAAAAAATTTAAATGAAACTTACACTTGATTATTTGTGTAATTTAGTGATGTTATTTGGAATTATTTTAGCCTGATATTTTACCCTACATTCTGATTGATGATTTAGTCCATTAAAGGCCTCATTACGTGAGTTTTCTTCCAGCAGGTATCATTAAATATAATTTTATGGTAATTTTAGGTTTGAATTTTTGTTATCAGAATAAAGATGATCTCGATGCCCCCATCATCGATAACGAATTATGAATCTGTTTGTACAGAATAGCATAATTTATCGTAAATTAATGTCAGTTTTAAATATCGTTCTGCGGCAGAACTGATCGCCGGCCGTCACTATTGTCAACTGAATTAGAGAAGTTTTATTTACACTATTAATATAATTGTTGGCAAAATCAATTATTGATTCCTTGCATAAGATTACTGTAGAATTTAGCATCTTTTTACTTGGATTTCATTCGCTAATTACTTCATTTGACTAATCTCTACGACTGAGCCAAGGGNAGATGTGTATAAGAGACAGACTTATCTCTACTAGTTGACCCTACGACATATTCGGACGACTTTTTATTAAGACTTATTCCGACAACTTGAGCCGACGACGTATTCCTGCTAATTGAGCCTATACTCCCTATTCAAACATCTGGAGACTTAATTATGATTTTCGTAACATAATAAAAACGAAGCTACGAAACTCAAAATTTACCAAAGCAATAGGCGAACAAAAAATTAATCGAAGCAATATAAAATTAAGCAAATTTTCTAAACATACATCGCGTGCAGAACAGGATGAAAATAATAAACAAAATAAGTGTAAAATGTTATAATAAAATGGTACATGTCAGAAAAGTGAAAGATTAACTTATATTACAAAGAAATTGAAATACAAAGTGAGAAGTAATCGCGTTCTTATCAAGATAGGTATTCTGATAAATTTAAACTTGTGTGTTATTACGAAAGTTTGAATGAATCAATTACGAAACATATAAGTAGCCAATAAGCCTTATTCTTTATTTATACCTTATATTTACTTATACTTACTTCAGCCATGCACATAGAGGGGCTCTAGTCGTAGCGCGTCTTACATTATTCAAATTATTATCATTATTTATTGTATCATTTATGCTATTTAAGTAGATAATGTATAACTCTATTAGTTATCACAATACGCATGATAGTGAAGTGGATGAAGGCGTATAGTGAAATAGCTTCACTGCTATTTGAGCGGCTATGAGAAGAATAAAAATCTAAGGACGAATTTCTCAATGGAACGGAGACGCCGAGCTCTTAAGGTTAGCTTCCATGAAGCTTATTCGACAAATTTCATCGAATTGAATAAAAATTGTACAGAAATTTTGTATGCAATTCGTCAAAACATAATTGAAAAAAGATCCTGGATTGATGTTAACTTAATGAACTAAAAGATGTATCCAGTAAATACCTCATTAGCAACGATTATTAGCAGGCCTGGTAAGGATCTACCGTATTCCATCTTTAGGAGCGGCATAACGTCTAGTTAAAATCCATCCGAACAACTATAACCATTCAATTTCCTAAAATTCGCTTGGAAATCGCGCTTTGCTACAAAATTTTATCGGGATAAAAATATTCATTCATTGCAGTTCCCTTGCCATATCAGAGATTCGTAAACTAAGAATTTTGCGGGACTGTTTCGTCACGTTGAGCTGGTGCGAAATATCAGTTAACATTAAATGCATGCAATTCATGATACGCAATAGAGTTTATACGGGCATTATAATGAACGCGGAAAATGAAAAAATGTTTAACGCGGGTAATGAAAAGAAAAACAGACGTTACCCTCCTAATATATTCATGCATATCGAGTATCAAAGTACGTAAAAAGCTTATAATATTTGAGCACACGGATTTTACAGATAATAGAAAAGTCAGTATTTGATGTGATGTGTATATTCCAAATAAAAAAAAACACGGAAAAATACGAGTACGAGTATAGTACTCGTATGGAATTAACGTAAAGATAATAACAGAGATTATCTTCTTGAAAATAATGGAAATTCTTAGGAAACAAAGTAAATGCGAGAGCTTCTTAATCATATTTTATTTATAATGTAAAAATCCGTACCTTATATTTAGCTTATACTCTCTTGTACTCATAATGGGAAGATCGGCAGGAAGTATAAAATTCACAATATTACAAAGAATTGTGGAGATTCAAACGCGCATCACGCATACAGGATAATAACAAAATGTGAACAGTGCAAAAGTAAAAAAAATAGTGAAACGAGCGTAATAGCAAATTATTTTGATGAGTAATATAGCTGTCTTTTCTGTCTCGATTAAATTTTATTAGCAAGCACTGTGCAGTGGCAGCAGGAGTAAAAAGATTTGAAGCAAGGTAAAACAAATTACATGCAAATATGTCTCGTTGAAGGAAAATATTTACTATACTATAACTACAATTTAAAAAAAAATTGGTCTTTTCAGAATACTGATCCATACATAAAATTGAACGTGAATAAGGAAAGCTCAAAGAAACTTCATACAAAGTAACGAGAATTGGAATACGCTTCAGCACACGTTTCATTTTTCATACAAATGTATGAAATTATTTTAATCCAACAACTATACTTCACGAAGTTGATGCGAGATGAAATTGTTTATTACGGACATTGATGTGCTCATTATCGTCATGATTATTAATGTCATGTTAAACGTCCCTATATAGCAGCATTGCAGTGCTCTTGGCAGAACCTTAGTCATCTTACAAATTAGTTAAAAATTCCATGCAAGGATAATTTTCTCTTCAGGCAAATTAAAATCTATCATACGAAGAAAACTTCAACCACGAATGAATATCTCGCACAATTTTGAGGTAAACAAATTATTTTGAAAAACTTCACAGCCTTGAATCATCAACAACAAGTTCGTTGTTAACTCCACCGTTATCTTTCTTGGCTTCTTGTCTTCTGGCTCTGCAAAATAAAGGAAAATAAAAAATAAAAGTGTGATGATGAATAAACTACAAACACTCACAGGCAAATATAATAAATAATAATACTGGGGTAAAGGAAAAATTAATACGAGGAAAATAACGACGGAGAGTAATAATAAGCTAGAATAATCCCGTAGGGAATATTTATTGAACTCACCCGTAGAGTCTCTGGTCTTCGAGGTAGTCTCTGTGGCAGCGTGAAAAACATTACAGAATTTCAGGACAGGTGACAAGACTGGGAAGGTTGAGTAAAGAGGGAGTATTTGGGGAAGGAGAGAAGGACTTGGGGAAGATAGAAGGACTTGGGGAAGGAGAGAAGAACTAGGGGAAAAATGAAGGACTTGGGGAAGAAAGAAAGACTTGGGGAAGGAGGGAAGGACTTGGGAAGGAGAGAAGGACTTGGGGAAGAAAGAAGGACTTGAGGAAGGAGGGAAGGACTTGGGGAAGGTGGAAGAGAGGACTTCTACAAGAATATCAGCACAGATCTTCACTAACGATCAGCAGAATACCTACAGTGCGAATTCCTTTCAGTGGGAGAATTAACAGTTGGCATATAACGCATTTAATAAATGAGGGGGGGTTACGCACGTTATACAACTACGTAACATGAGGGGCGGGGGCTTGCATGTGTGCAGCATGTTGGGGGTGCTTTGCTATTTGTGTAACACACGATTTTGTGCAACATTGTAACTGTGTAACACGAGGCTTCACACAAAAGAGTTAACCGTGTAACAAATGTGCACAGAACTTGTTCAATGTGTTAGTGCTTGAGTGGTACGACATGTTTAATGTCTTATGATTTGCCTAATTTCAGTGTAAAACATTACTCGTGATAAGTCTGAATTGATGCGCACTTATGAAGTTTATTTCGACACCGCAAGTTAGTCAGCTCATGAATGATAGTAAACTAGTGAATATATCACTCAGTATAGATGTGTTCAACTCACAATATTCCGTAGGCTTCGGCATCCCTAGTGAATAAATAAGAAACGTAAGCACATGGCTCATGATAACTACATAGATAAAAAAGATGCACAACTACGGTAATTAACACAATTTTACTTTGGTGACTTTAATAAGAAGATGCAAACGATATATTTGCTCAGAGCAGCAAGAACCTAGAGCTAAGCAGAGCATTCCAAATAAAATGATTCAAAGCTCTGCATCGATATGTATAATGTAAAAGTTTCACCATGCATCACTGCAAAGTGTGATGTATAATATAAACGTTTCACCATGCATCTCTGCAACGTGTGATGAATAATGCTAACGTTTCACTATGCATCCCTGCAAAGTGATGTATGATGTAAACGTTTCACCATGCATCCCTGAAAAGTGTGATGAATAATGCTGACGTTTCGCTATGCATCCCTGCAAAGTGATGTATGATGCAATTGTTTCACTATGCATCACTGTTAAGTGTGATGAATGGAAGTGATGAATGGAAGTGGTGGAAAGCGAGAGTGATGGGAAGAAGGATTGCCGCATAAATGTTTTATCAGTAATTAGTAATAAAAGTTGAAATACCGAAGCTGCTGATAAATTTAGGTATTGACGGTTGGCTGGTGGTGGAACGGTGCCATGATTGGCTTGGCTGGTAGTGGAACGGTGCCATGATTGGATTGGCTGGTAGTGGAACGGAGCCATGATTGGATTGGCTGGTATTGGCTGCTATTGCGAGTTTTATGAAATGTATCACGGTATGAGTGAGAGTAAAATTTAATGAACAACTAAATAGAATAGAATAGAAAAAATATGTAAAATATTGGGCATGAAAGATGTCAGGGAGGCTCGAATTGCAGAATTGCTAAGTTTCAAACTGTCAGGCAGAAGAAGATATGTAAAAATGTATAATGTCCGGTAATAATAACAGCAGAACTGACCAAGAAAAGAAGCAGATTGTTAAGAAAATGATATTTCAGGATAGTACAGAGCGACCAGAATTTGAAAAAATCGTCTAATAGCGCCCGAATTCAATAAATTTTAGGATATTACAGCGACAATTTAATGAAATTTGGATATTTCGGTCATGAGCAGACTACAACAGAGCGACTGGCTTACATCAACAAAAATGTCGGGCTAGAATAGAACAACTGGCTTTCATCAAAAAAATGTTGAGCTAGAACAGAGCGATTGGTTTTCATCAACGAAAATGTCGAGCTAGAACAGAGCGACTGGTTTTCATCAACGAAAATGTCGAGCTAGAACAGTGCGACTGGTTTTTAAAAACAAAAATGTCAGGTTACAAGAGAACAACTTGCTTTCATTAATAAAAATGTCGAGCTAGAACAGAGCGACTGGTTTTTAACAACCAAATTTTCGGGCTAGAACAGGGCAACTGGTTTCAACAACGAAAATGTCGGGCTAGAACAGAGCGACTGGCTTTCATAGAGCGACTGGTTTTCATCAACGAAAATGTCGAGCTAGAACAGAGCGACTAGTTTTTAACGACAAAAATGTCAGGTTATAAGAGAACAACTTGCTTTCATCAATAAAAATGTCGAGCTAGAACAGAGCGGCTGGTTTTAACAACCAAATTTTCGGGCTAGAACAGGGCAACTGGTTAAAACAACGAAAATGTCGGGCTAACAGAGCTACAGGGTGCAGACTTACTGCGATAGATTTTGGGCACGTCTTTAGTCCAGCTGAAGAAGTGATGAACAGGATGAGTTCTGAGTTCACATGTTTGTGTAAATGATGCGATTGTTCGACGGTTTCGAGTGTGGGATCTCATGAACGCGGGAACCAAAAAGCGTGTGAACCGTACTGTTCTTGGGAGTGTTGGATCTCATGAACGTGGAACCTAAAATCGTGTGAACCGTACTGTTCTTGGGAGTGTTGGATCTCATGAACGTGGAACCTAAAAGCGTGTGAACCGTACTGTTCTTGGGAGTGTTGGATCTCATGAACGTGGGAACCTAAAATCGTGTGAACCGTAATGTTTTTGGGAGTGTGGGACCTCATGAACGTGATGACAGCGTGTAAACCATACTGTTATTTGGAGCGTGAAGTCTTACGTAAGAAAACTCAGAAACGCGAGTGTAGGACTCGTTACTGTCAAGAAATAACGAGTTTGGCCAGGAAGGATGAACGTACATTTAATTATTGGGATAATATATTTTATTTTTAATCAGGAAGACAGTTTCTAGGGCAAAGGCGATGTAGACTGCCTACATAATTGATGTTGGGACAACTTAGTGGCAGAAATAACCGAGGGAAGTGAAGGATGAATTTGGGATTCATAAAAAAATAATGTAAACATTCTCAGATTTCCCAACATTCGGCAGATAAGAGGAGAAAACACTGCGCGAATAAAATTTATTTTCTTAAGTTTTCAAGTGTAGATAACGATGATGAAAATTCACATGACTACATAAAAGACTCACCGATCAGCCGCCCCCTTCTGGAAAATAGCGGAAATCTCCTCGAAAGTTTTGTTCTTGGTCTCAGGCACGAGGTAGTACGTGAAGATCCAGAACACGGCGAGCAGGAAGCTGAACGGCAGGAACGTGTAGTTGTCGAACGTATCCTGTGGGGGATACGCAGGAGTGAGGGGCATGGGAGGAGTGAGGGGCATGGGAGGAGTGAGGGGCACGGTAGGGGTGAGGGGCACGGTAGGGGTGAGGGGCACGGTAGGGGTGAGGGGCACGGTAGGAGTGAGGGGCACGGCAGGAGGGAGGGGCACGGCAGGAGTGAGGGGCACGGCAGTAGTAAGGGGAGGGCATGGACATGCACATGACATTTGTGACGCATGGACATGCATATGACATTTGTAACGCAAGGAAATGCACATGTCACAGTATGTATATGTCAATACATTAATGCTTTATTTCCCCACACAAACCTGCATCTTGGGGAAGCCAATACCGACGAGGAAATTGGACAGCCAATTGACCAGGACGGCGATGGACATGGCGGCGGGACGCGTGCCCTGCGTGAAGAGCTCGGCCGTGATCATCCACGGGATGCTGCCCGGCCCGATGGCGAAGAAGATGACGAAGCACAGCGTGCTGATCACCGACATGAACTTCATCCAGTCCATCATCACCTGTACGATGATCAGGAGCATTAGGATGATGGTGATGATGCACCTGTATGAGCAGACTGATGGTGATGACGCACCTGTATGAGCAGACTGATGGTGATGATGTAAGAATAGTACAGAACCTGTAGAGTAGGAGGAAGAGTAGTACAGAACCTGTGGAGTAGGAGGAAGAGTAGTACAGAACCAGTGGAGTAGAAGTAAGAATAGTACATAAGCTGTAGAGTAGGAGTAAGGGTAGTACAAAACCTGGCAAGTGAGAATAAGAGTAGTAAAGAAGCTGGCAGGACAAAAAGTGGTGGAAGTGAAGAAACTGTTATGTAAGAGATTTTAATACTGTTGTTGTTCTTGTTGTTTTTGTCGTTGTTGATAATGTTGATCTTTGGCAGCCGGTCACGCCGTTAAGCCCACGCTGCATAGGAAGGCCACCACCTGAGTCGCTCGGAACAAAGTTGTGCGACGGATGTTGTGCCTGCCCGGAGCCTGGGTGCAGCCAGCTCCGGGTACTCGAGCAGAATATGTTTGACGGTGTGAGGCAGGGTATGACACTGAGGGCACAGGTCCGAGTGGGTGCAGTCTAGGTGGTGTTGGGCAGCGTATGATAATGAGGGCATAGGTCTGAGTGAGGGTAGACTAGGCAGTGTTTGAAGGAGTATAGTGAGGGATGGTGACCACAGCGGAGTCTGCTGAGGTGCACCTTGTCTGCACGGCTCAACTGCTCTTCTGTATGACTGAGGTCTGGCGGTAAGACATCTATTCTATTTTTGATTGGTGGAATTTAAGAGTGCATTCGTGGTTAGTTGTATCTGTATACGTTTGATGAAGTTGGCTGGGTATGTGGGCGGGGGTTAGGAGTTAAGTGTTGAGAGATTATAGTTAATGGTGTGTTATTTGTCTGGGTTTTAAGGATAAGTGCTGAAGGTGATGGCAAGGTGCTGAGAGGGTCGTGGAACGCTAATGAAAGCAATTAGGTGCCGTTCATTCCTAGGTGTTCCTTCAGAATGAGGACTTTGGTGTCTGCATGAACGTGACCGGATGGTCTGGTTTGGGTGCCACCGAGTGCGATTCTTAGCGCTGTGTTTTGTAAGGTAGGTGGTTGAAGGAGGTGAGATAGTGGGTGCCCAGGCTGGACAGACATAATCCAGCACTGAACGAATATATTGCACGTACAATAGTGTGAGGGATTACTAGTTCTGCTCGAATGCTGAGAGCCCTAAATATGCGCTCACTGCTGGACTATGCCAATCCTGTAGCAGTAGCAGGAAGATATGGCGATATAGCATTATAATAGCACCATAATGACTCTATAATGTTGAAGACATCACGCACAGCATTAATGCCGGATAGTTGTTGCGAGAGCTGCATGATGACGCCGATGGTAAGAGGCATGCGCAGCGCCTTGGACCTGATGAGCTGCATCACCGAGAAGTGAGCCTCTGTTTGGTTGGCCGCCTCTTCGGCGCGCATCTCTTCGATGTCTTCCTCGACGTTGCTAGACGCCCGCAGCCGACGTAGAGCTGGGATATTAATTTATCGCCGCGTCAGCAGCAGGTAGCGCGGGGACTCAGGACAGACCGGCAGCAGCACCAGCTGCAGCACCGCGGGCACCAACGCCAGGCCTGTTATGTATAAACAGTGTGTGAACAAACTGTGCTGCAATAATAATATTATTTATAAACATTTGAATTTTACATAAATTAGGTCTTATTTCAAGAAAAAAATATTGCGGCCATCCGTTAATATTATTCGCAATTCGTTAACAAACTGTGCTGCAATAGTAACATCATTTATAAATATTTGATTTTTGTAGAAATTAGGTCTTATTTTATTACATTTTTTTGGCGGCCATCCGTTAATATTATTAGTATATAATTTGTAATTCATTAATATATATATCTGAATCTTGTAGAAATTAGGTTTTATTTTATGAGAAATTTTTTCGCAAACGTCTGTCAATAACATTAGTAATCGTAATCGTTCGTAATCGCTCCATAATGTTGAGGAGAAACTTAGAAATTACGGATAATATTTGGATATATAGGTTGTAAATACACACATACGACGGTTCTGGGAGAATAGATACTGAAATTCCAGGTATGCTAAAGAATCCATCATTAAATCTGTCAATTGTGGGAGTATAGATACTAGAAACGGACGAATGGAAGGAATATGAGAGTATAGATACTAGAAACGAACAATTGTGGGAGTATAGATACTAGAAACGAACGATTGTGGGAGTATAGATACTAGAAACGGACGATTGTGGGAGTATAGATACTAGAAACGAACAATTGTGGGAGTATAGATACTAGAAACGAACAATTGTGGGAGTATAGATACTAGAAACGGACGATTGTGGGAGTATAGATACTAGAAACGGACGATTGTGAGTGTATAGATACTAGAAACGGACGAATGGGAGAGTATAGATACTAGAAACGGACGATTGTGGGAGTATAGATACTAGAAACGGACGATTGTGAGTGTATAGATACTAGAAACGGACGAATGGGAGAGTATAGATACTAGAAACGGACGATTGTGGGAGTATAGATACTAAAAACGGACGAATGTGAGTGTATAGATACTAGAAACGGACGAATGTGAGTGTATAGATACTAGAAACGAACGATTGTGAGTGTATAGATACTAGAAACGGACGAATGGGAGAGTATAGATAATAGAAACGGACGATAGTGGGAGTATAGATACTAGAAAATGATGAATTTGTGGTAGTAATAGATACTCGAATCCATCTATTGTGACAGTTTATGTGTACTCGAAATGATCGATAGCAAGAATATAGATAAGCAAACATAACAAATACGAGGGAATATATATTCTAATACGTCTTTAATGAACGTTTAGATAGAACGTTTAGATTTAAAATTTTAGCTTCATTTTCCTGTGCTTCTAATTCGCACATTTTAGCACCTTTGTATATTTTAAAAAAACAGATGCCTTGTTTGAATCCAGCGTTTAGCTCTTATCCACTTAAAATTGTTGGTATAGGTTTGGCCTGTTATTTGCTTTGTCTCTGATCACTGTCACTTCAAGTTTCAAATTCTGTTTATATTAATTTCAACTGTATACTAGCTTCTGAATGTATCGGTAATCTAGAATTTTCGAACTGGAAACGAAAATGGACTCGGAAAATTTTGTATGATGATATGGTGAATTTTTGTGGAATTTTCTTCGCTTTTAAATTTCTACTGGATACGATGGATGCGAGAGTATTAGATACATGAATACGATGGATGTGAAAGTATAGATACTCGAACCCGTCGATTGTGGGAGTATAGATACTCGAATACGACGGATTCGAGAGTATATATATTAGGACCTGTCGATTGCGGGAGTATAGATACTCGAATACGACGAATGTGAGAGTATAGATACTAGAACCTGTTGATTGTGGGAGTATAGATACTCGAATACGGAATATCTATTCCAAAAGAACGGCCCTTCCATCATGGTGGAAGGAAACTCCGATATTATTCCTTCCCAGAAATAGGATTAACGCACATAAAAAAAACGAACGTACCCAGCAATATGAACGTACCCAGCAATATGAACGTACCCAGCAATATGAACGTACCCAGCAATATGATCCAGTGGTCGGAGTTGCCCAGCAGTTGTTCGATGCCCAGCACTTGGGACAGGAGGAGGCCCACGGTGACAGCGAGCTGGTTGACCGTGCCCAGCCCGCCCCGCAGGTTCAGGGGGGCGATCTCGCTGATGTACATGGGCACCAACGAGGTGTTCAGTCCTGTCAATATTTATTCCTGTTACTTTTACGTACAAACCGTAATTACTTCTACGTATAAACCCTAATTACTTTTACGTACAAACCCTAATTACTTTTACGTACAAACCATAATTACTTCTACGTGCAAACCCTAATTACTTTTACGAACAAACCCTAATTACTTTTACGTACAAACCGTAATTACTTTTACGTACAAACCCTAATTACTTTTACGTACAAACCCTAATTACTTTTACGTACAAACCGTAATAATAATGAATTATTATTGATGAATCAAATTCCTAGACATCGACGAAAGATTTTCGTCCGGAATCTCTTACCTAATGTAGAAGAAATAATAATAACAGCATAATAACTCTTTACATCGAAGATTAATAGGCACGGTATAACTATCTAGAATCTCTTATATAATCTGGAGAATATAATAATAGCCTAATAAATTACTTAGGAAACTAATATAAAATAAATATAGGAATAAATTAGGAATAAATTACTTAGGAAACCTAATTACTTACAGGCCTAATAAATTAGAAAATTTCCAGTGAATTCAAACTAAATGATGTAGAAGAGAAGGTATCAAATCCTGGTTTGAAATAAGTAAGTTAGATCGTCATAATGATCGTGCTGGTATCATCATAATGATCGTGCTGGTATCATCATAATGATCGTGCTGGTAAGTACATACCTAACTCAACTAATGAATTATTATTGATGAATCAAATTCCTAGACATCGACGAAAGATTATATTACAAATTCTCGTATATAATCTAGAAAATATAATAATAACAGCATAATAACTCGTTAATACGAAGATTAATAGTCAAAGTATGACTATCTAGAATCTCGTATATAATCTGGGGAATATAATAATAGCCAAATAAATTTATGCGAAAATTTCTACTGAATTTACCAGGATATCTATGTAGAAAAAAAAGGTATCAAATACTCGTTTGAAATAAGAAAGGTAGCGTGGGACAAACTATATACAGCGATCGTGCTGGCATCATCATAATGATCGTACTGGCATAATGATCGTGCTGGTACCATCATGACGATTGAGCTGGTATTAAAACGATGGTGACCACAATGATGGTGATCACAATGATAGTGACCACAATGATAGTGACCACAATGATAGTGACCACAATGATAGTGACCACAATGATAGTGACCACAATGATAGTGACCACAATGATAGTGACCACAATGATAGTGACCACAATGATAGTGACCACAATGATAGTGACCACAATGATAGTGACCACAATGATAGTGACCACAATGATAGTGACCACAATGATAGTGACCACAATGATAGTGACCACAATGATAGTGACCACAATGATAGTGACCACAATGATAGTGACCACAATGATAGTGACCACAATGATAGTGACCACAATGATAGTGACCACAATGATAGTGACCACAATGATAGTGACCACAATGATAGTGACCACAATGATAGTGACCACAATGATAGTGACCACAATGATAGTGANATATAGACATGTATCGTAGGTTCTATATCACTACACAGAAATATATCGTAGGTTCTATATCACTATATAACAACATATCGTAGGCTCTATATCGCTGCGTCGTGCGACGCAAACTAGCGAAAACATATAAAAATATTTTGTTCCATAACATGAAGTCCCAAGTACATAATTTACTCCCTATATTATTTATAATAATTTCTCCATTTAAATAGAAATTTGATGAAACGGAAATTAATACGTTCGTGACTTTTATTCCGACATCTACAGTTCTGGCCTTTGATTGAAAAATTACTATTTCTATACACTGGTAAGAAAAAAATGCTACCAATAAGTAGCTGTTAAACAGACACACACATTTTCTGCTCGTAGCACTGATACGTCCATTAGCCGGGTAAAACATGGGTCAGGATAACCTACACAAGGTTCAATAAATTCATTGCTATTGGTACAAAATCTCGAATTTTTTCTGAGTGTAAAGTTAGAAATATTTCAATCTTACCTGCCGACTTTGTTTCCGACGAATCCACCAGCGAAGCCTCCAACCATACCGCCGATAGCGAAGATAGACACGGCGATAGCGAACAAAAAGTTCTGCAAGTCATGTTCGATGTAGTCGCCGTAGCGAGCTTTGTAGCAATCATCGATGAACTTCAGTATCACTGATTCTGGAGCGTTGATAACGCCCGTGTTGAAGCCGAACTGGAACATGCCCAGTACAGCGGCGAATATCGCGTAGCACAGGAAGCATGTCAGACCCTGGAAAAGAAATGGTAAAGCTATAATTTTAAGCTAAAAAGCACAGTTACAATTTTAAGCTGGAAAGCACAGTTACAATTTTAAGCTGAAAGGTACAGCTACAATAGAATGCTGGAAAATACAGCTACAATTCTAAGCTAAAAGGTAGAGCTACAATATTAGGCTGAAAAGTACAGCTACAATATTCTGCTGAAAGGTACAGCTACAATATTATGCTGAAAAGTACAGCTACAATATTATGCTTTAAAGTACAGCTACAATATTCTGCTGAAAGGTACAGCTACAATATTATGCTGAAAAGCACAGCTACAATATTATGCTGAAAGGAACAGCTACAATATTCTGCTGAAAGGTAGAGCTACAATATTCTGCTGAAAATCATTACAGATTTCCACGAGAGATAATTATGATTTCCAATGATAATTTTCATGCGTATAGATCGTTCGGTGGTGTGGCTTCTAAACTTCAAGTCACACAAATCATGAAAGTTGGCGCAGAGAACAAAAAAAAAATGCCCATAATTCAGAATAACGACTGATAGCCAGGAAATAAGGAAGCTGCCCTATAAAATCGAAACTCGATTTAATGTTGGAAAATTGCAAGTATTTTATTAAAATGTTATTTCTGCATCGAAGCAAGTCCTTGTGCTGCGTTTTAGTACAACAACTCAACGATTGTTTTAACTCTAATACTGCATGACATAAAAAACGTATTTTTACAATGCATTTCATTTCATAAAAATGCAGGGTATTGCAACTTATTCGTACATGATATTTCCTCGCAGGTTCTTATCTACGGATTTTTTCTGACATATTTATTTTTGCATGAAATTAGAAATACTAAGAGGACCTAAAAAAATAATGTTCTTCTATCATTTCAGACACTTGAAAGTAAATACCATAGCTGCAAATCTTGATGACATCAGTAGAGTGAAATAATATCAAGAAATTTTTCAAACGTCATTCATTTTCCCAAATAAAAGTTGAACTAAATTGTGAAACCAAAATAAAATTTCAAAGGAAATTCAATCTTAGTTCGCTCTGCCATGCACTGCATCACAAGTTCCCAGTTGGTCCGCCAAATACTCAGACCGCGGACGCGGTATCAGCGGTTGGCTTACATTCGTGGCGAAGGAAATAGCTTCCAGGATTATTTCCATCACGGGGAGAACCGGAAAGTGATAAGGAAAAGATAAGCCGTCCAGAGGAGCCAATCACTTGGGACCTTCGTTGATGACACGGAAAATTGGCTTTACTCAGCGAATCAATTCCTGTCCGAAACTGCCCGGCACGAAACAGAAACGAATACGAACAACTGGCGCACGTTGCATACGTTCTGAGGTATGCAACTGTCGTCAGTTCTACGTCTCAAGTTAGATGTCCTCTTCCGCTATTATTATTTTGAAGGCAAATTTAGTTTAATATGGTCATCACAACTAGGCGCATTATTAGTCCGAATTTCAACAACGGCTGATATTGTTTAAAACTAGCAAACGATAACGATCTTGTGACAGATAATCTTGGGATATGTTTCATAATGCCGTTATTCCCTGACCGTTCAAACCCACATTTAGCATCTCACATCCTAGTTATGTTTGAAAATTTAACGGTAACTAACTTTTTCGCAACGCTTCACATATATGCTCCTAGCAAATAATTAAAAGTAAGATTTTATCTTTGAATGTAACTTTTTAATTTGCATTTTTCGACGTCCCAGTATCCTGGCTATGCGCCCAACAGCTCTGGCCGTGTATATTTGCAGCGCCAAGCTTCAAACACACATACATACACAAATTAGAAAAATATACATAAATTATTATTTATTATAAATTATAGTAATTGCACCAAAAATGGGCAGAAAAATGAGTGATATTGAAAATTATATAAAGCAAATATTATTGAATAATGGCAACTAATAATGTACACGACATTAATTTCACCAACTTCAGGTTATTTGTTATTCCTGATGACATTTCGTATAAGAAACGTGAATGAGCGATTTTTAGAAATTTATTTAGGGTATGTCATTAGGAAAATTCGTGTAACGACATATCGCATAGAAAACTCGAACAATTTCCAGGGGTTCATCAAGAAGAAAACTCGAACAATTTTCAGTGGTTTATAAAGCTGAAAACTCATAACAAAGAAGTACAGTAAAAATAGCGATTACGAGTGTCGCATTTCCAGTTCATTTACCATGATTTCAATCCTAGAGCAATGCCATGTGAACGATTTGCGCAAGGGGAGACCGCGCTAAATGCAACTCGAGAAGNCGTTATTTTCATCAGGTGGTCAGTCGTTATTTTTATCAGTTGTTCAGTCATCATTTTTATCAGTTGTCCAGTTATTATTTTTATCAGTTGTTCAGTCATCATTTTTATCAGTTGTACAGTCATCATTTTAATCAGTTGTTCAGTCGTCATTTTTAACAGTTGTCCAGTCGTTATTTTTATCAGCTGTTCAATCATCATTTTATCAATAGTCCATTTATTCAATTTTATCGGTTGTCCAGTTATCATTTTTATCAATTGTCCATTTATCATTTTTATCAGTTGTCCAGTTATCATTTTTATCAGTTGCTCAGTTCTAATTTTTATCAGTTGCTCAGTTATAATTTCATCAATTGTTCAGTCATAATTTTATCAGTTGTCCAGTTATCGTTTTTAACAATTGTCCATTTATCATTTCTATCAGTTGTCCAGTCCATTTTTATCAGTTGTCCAGTCCATTTTTATCAGTTGTCCAGTCATCATTTTTCTCAATTTTTCAGTTATCATTTGTATCTGTTGCCCATTTATCATTTATCAGATGCTGACGGGATAAAATTGCCGTTTAATACAAACAAGAAACAGACACCAAGTGAAGTGGCTCGTTTCCTTATGACCTGTCTCTTATACACATCTAGATGTGTATAAGAGACAGAGTTAGATGTCCTATGACAAGTGATAAATGCGTTACCTAACTGTGTTGTCTGAAGGCCGGTTTAAAATATTTACCCGGTGCTGATTGAGAACAAGATAAGTAGCCCGTATTAAAGCAATCATCTCCTGACAATCATTTTCCCAATGGAGTTTGCGGTTTCTTCTGTATTGCAATAAAATTGAGGATGATGCCGTTACGCCATTTACATACTGAAAGAGAACAAACAATACTTTTGGTGTTTGAGAACAAACCATATATACATACTGCTGTCTCTTATACACATCTAGATGTGTATAAGAGACAGCCTATATAGAGTAGGCGGTCAGGGTTCGAGGCTAGAGCTGTCTCTTATACACATCTAGATGTGTATAAGANAGCTCCAGCAGCAGCAGCTCCAGCAGCAGCAGCAGCAGCAACAGCAGCACCAGCAGCAGCAGCAGCACCAGCAGCAGCAGCAGCAGCTGCTCGAGTTGGCCTCTACATTTACGGCGGGATCGACTTGGCCGGTGATTTT
The DNA here is from genome assembly GCF_000764305.2 of Hyalella azteca. NCBI lineage: Eukaryota > Metazoa > Arthropoda > Malacostraca > Amphipoda > Hyalellidae > Hyalella > Hyalella azteca. Next base: position 16,489 of record NW_025947647.1, read on the forward strand.
ATAGCTAGATTTAATAGATCTCGGGACTATTATTGACAGAGAAAATACGGAGGGATCCAGTTATTTATCGTGAAAATACAGAACCTTTCCAGTCATTTATCGTCGAAACAAGGAGTTTCACGGCTATTTGTATAGAAAATACGGAGGTTTCCGGGTTTTTATCTCGAAATAGTATGGTGGTTTCCTGATTCGTCCGGTCCAAATACGGTATTATGAAAATACGGAGGTTTACGGATAAAATCCCGCGAAAAGACGAAAGTTTTCGGTTATTAATCGTAAAAATACGTAGGTTTTTCTTTGTTTATCGTAATTTCTTATTCATTGTCACACGGTCCGCACCGATCTTCTGTCTCACCCGAAAAAAAGACTTCCGCGCTTTGTAAATTCTCTCGAACTCTCCGACTCTTTTTCTGCGGAATTTTGTCGCAGAAATACCTTCTGTTCCCAACCACCCAGGCATGGCTGTGGTGCTGGCTGGTGGACTTTAATGTCGGTATTTAAGAATACTGAGAAAATAATACAGCAAAAATTTAAATAAAAGATGGTATAAGTTCGTAGAAAATTTTCATTAGTGTCGTAGGTGAAAAGCCACCATATGTAACAAGTTTGTGTTAGGGCTTTTTGAAGCAACTATAACTATAGATAACTATGCAAACTGTAAGTCCAGATCTAAAATTTCCAAACAGGCAAAGCAGGTGTATCATCTGTACTTTCAAAGCAGATAAATCATCCATACGTAATAAAGTGATACATCATATAATTGTTCATAGGTAGTGACAGCAAAACTGCACACACGCATGGCGTAAGTGAAAAATAGACAAATTGTACGTATAGTTTTAATTATTCAACTTACGATGGAAGTGCAACAGTTCTGAAACACAACTGCGTAGGGCTATATAAAAGTATGTAATGGGGACGTAGGTTTAACAGTTCTAAAGCACAACGCGGTTGTAAAATGCAACTTTATGTTTGCTGCGAGTGTAACCGCTGTGCATATGTTACTGTTACGTTACATTATATGAAGTTCCCTGAGCACATATAACCAAGGTACGTGTAAGTTTGAAAGGCCCATGTAAAGGAATGAAAGGCCCATGTAAAGGAATGAAAGGCCCATGTAAAGGAATGAAAGGCCCATGTAAAGGAATGAAAGGCCCATGTAAAGGAATGAAAGGCCCATGTAAAGGAATGAAAGGCCCATGTAAAGGAATGAAAGGCCCATGTAAAGGAATGAAAGGCCCATGTAAAGGAATGAAAGGCCCATGTAAAGGAATGAAAGGCCCATGTAAAGGAATGAAAGGCCCATGTAAAGGAATGAAAGGCCCATGTAAAGGAATGAAAGGCCCATGTAAAGGAATGAAAGGCCCATGTAAAGGAATGAAAGGCCCATGTAAAGGAATGAAAGGCCCATGTAAAGGAATGAAAGGCCCATGTAAAGGAATGAAAGGCCCATGTAAAGGAATGAAAGGCCCNTCTTCTTTTAAATAAAACAAGTTTCAACTTCATAACGTTCTTAGTTTTTTATTTATTAACAAATTAAAAGGGTTACTTAATTCTGAAACACCCTGTATATCACAACAGTTCTATTGTATGTCGCAACAGTCTATTGTAAATCGTAACAGTATATATTGTACGACACATCATTCTCTCGTATATCGCAACAGTCTATTGTTTCTCTTGTATAAATCAACAGTCTCTACAGGCAGAGCCAATCACGCTTGCCTACAGGCAGGGCCAGGCAATAACGTTTGCCTACAAGCAAGCCCAGCAATGTTTGCCTGCAGGCAAGGCCAGACAATAACGTTTGCCTGCAGGCAATACCAGGTAATAACGTTTGCCTGCAGGCAAGGCCAGGCAATAACGTTCGCCTACAAGCAACCCAGCAATAACGTTTGCCTGCAGGCAAGGCCAGACAATAACGTTTGCCTGCAGGCAATACCAGGTAATAACGTTTGCCTGCAGCCAAGGCCAGGCAATAACGTTTGCCTACAAGCAAGACAGGTAATAACGTTTGCTTGCAGGCAAGGCCAGGCAATAACGTTCGCCTACAGGCAAGGCCAGGCAATAACGTTTGCCTACAAGCAAGCCTACGTAATAACGTTTGCCTACAAGCAAGACAGGCAATAACGTTTGCCTGCAGGCAAGCCCAGGCAATAACGTTTGCCTGCAGGCAAGGCCAGGCAATAACGTTTGCCTGCAGGCAAGGCCAGGCAATAACGTTTGCCTGCATGCAAGGCCAGGCAATAACGTTTGCCTGCAGGCAAGGCCAGGCAATCTCAGGGCAGAGCGGTGCAGTTACTCGTCGAGACGTCGCATTAACCGCGGCCGCCGGCACAGAATATCGCATTTACATGCCGCCCGTGGCGGGGATTGTTGCCTTATTGTCTGTAGCCAAGAATTGTTGTCTTATTGTCTGTAGCTAAGAATTGTTGTCTTATTGTCTGTAGCCAAGAATTGTTGTCTTATTGTCTGTAGCCAAGAATTGTTGTCTTATTGTCTGTAGCTAAGAATTGTTGTCTTATTGTCTGTAGCCAAGAATTGTTGCCTTATTGTCTGTAGCCAAGAGTTGTTGCCTTATTGTCTGTAGCCAAGAATTGTTGTCTTATTGTCTGTAGCCTAGAGTTGTTGCCTTATTGTCTGTAGCCAAGAATTGTTGCCTTATTGTCTGTAGCCAAGAATTGTTGCCTTTTTGTCTTTAGCCAAGAATTGTTGCCTTATTGTCTGTAGCAAAGAATTGTTGCCTTATTGTCTGTAGCCAAGAATTGTTGCCTTATTGTCTTTAGCCAATAATTGTTGCCTTATTGTCTGTCGCCAAGAATTGTTGCCTTATTGTCTGTAGCTAAGAACTGTTGCCTTATTGTCTGTAGCCACGAATTGTTGCCTTATTGTCTGTAGCCAAGAATTGTTGCCTTATTGTCTTTAGCCAAGAATTGTCTTATTGTCTGTAGCCAAGAGTTGTTGCCTTATTGTCTGTAAACTAGAGTTGTTGTCTTATTGTCTGTAGCCAAGAATTGTTGCATTATTGTCTGTAGCCAAAAATTGTTGCCTTGTTGTCAGCATTCGAGTTCTGACGACTTTATTATCCACATCCGGGAATTAATTCAAAGTTTGTATGCGCGAATTGTTGTTATACTGTTAGTACCATAGAAATGTTTACCGAGTTCTTGTCAAATTACCGAGCGTTTGATGACAATATGTAATTAAACGATTATTGCAACAGCTTATAATATCATACTAGACCAACATAATACAAAATAGTAAGATACCACAACAACCTCGAATGAAAAGCATAAAATAATAAAGAAATTAGTGAGGTATTTGTGACCAACAATCAACAAATGATTGACCAGTTACCAATCAACTGCTTGAGATTGTTGAGATTGTCAACAAGAGAAGAATGGCTTTGAAGAATCGTTGCGAATTCTCTCTTTTGGGTTCGGCTTTTCTGTTTCTCGTGACCACACTCGGAAGAATAAAGGTGTAATTTTGTCCACATTGCGACACTCTCTGCACGTAGCACTGATACGCAATTTTAACCACCCCAAACTGGGCTAGGATGACCCACAGAAAAGTAATCAGTGCATCGATAGTTGGACAAATCCTAACTCACTTCCTTGAGTGCACCCAGTACCCATCCAACTTCTTACTGTTTTCCGGAAGAGAGAACAACGATCGACCCAATTTCCGCGTTCGGAATCCCGGACGACTGGCAGGGGCGGAAGGCTCTAGAAAACTAGAGCCTACGAGGCCCTAGAAAACTAGAGCCTACGAGGCCCTAGAAAACTAAAGCTCTAGTTTTCAATGGAGTTTCATCGAGCGAGGAAACAGCGCACGAAATTTTTATCTATTTGTCCTTGGCACCGCCGAGACAAAGAGCCTGGAATGCGGCAGTCGGAAGCCATTGCGACTCACTTTTGTTATTGAAAAAAAAAACATTGCCCAGCAGTCGTAAGAAAGGATGTCGTAAATTTGACGCAGCGCAGATAGTATGCGCATCGTTGTCAATAGCCGGCAAATCGTTGCATCTAATTTTTTCTTTCGTAAAGCTCGCATGAACATGAAACTTGCAAAACTTGCTTTATGATACACTTAATAAAAAATGTTTACATCAATAAAAAATGTTTACATCTATCCAACAGCCATGCGACATTCAAAAAAGGAACACAAACCGCAAATCTAGTAAAACTTGCATAGTATTCTTAGGAAATACGCTGCCACTACGAGCTCGACGGAATAATTTACTATGAAGAGCATTTCTGCAGCTGACAGGCCAATCCAAATCCTGCTCAAAACAACTCAACGAAGCCGATAAAATCTTTCCGTGACCTTACATCGACACGACCAGCGAAACCTGCGCGACCTGCACTCAACCTGCACAGCACGACCTGCAGACAACCTGCACAGCGCGACCTGCAGACTCAACCTGCACAGCGATGCAGACAACCTGCACAGCGCGACCTGCAGACTCAACGTCGCTGCAGAGACTGCAGGAGACCGAAGTGACTGGAAGACCCCATGCCAAATGTGACTGTGATTTATACAATCCATCTAAAATACGGCAGAAAATCACAGAAACGATCTAGACATCAGAGAGACCAATCGCTGCAGTTCCGTTGCTGAAACAACTGCAAATTTTTCAAGCAGCATCGACTTATCGCTTGTCTGATGTTGTCAATGGCTTCGATATATACACACTTATAAAAATGAGGGACTCATTGTTCTCGACGACTGTGATTGCATTTAGTGCCTGTTTAATTCCAGCGATTGCTTTTATACAATAAAATTAAATGGCAGCCAAAGCCTTCGACGCGTTCCTTGACTTCGGAGGGAATGAGGAATGCGAAGGAAGCTTAATTTAGTCAAAGAAATGTGTAAGTAGACGAAACAAGTACATTTCTAGTCAAAATAAAGAGAATTAAAGCATTTAGGTATTTCTTCTCCATGTATAGAGGCTTGAATTAGCGCTGAGAAAATTCTGCTTGCGGAGTTTCAATGCAAACTTTCAATACTGAAACTTCGTGTCTTAAAAATTCAGTTGAATTGAAGAATCAATGTTAGAGTTTCACAACAAATGCTTAGAAAATAATAAAGTTAACGCAAGGCCATTCCGTTCCGTAATGCCAGTGTACAAAGTATCTCAATTATCCTCAAGGAAGAGGCAATTCGTGGAAAAGTGGAATCGAAGATTTGTTTTATGATTCAAATTTGCATGCAAAAAACAGCGGCGATCTTTCATCGGCAAGATTGCGAAGGAGACTTCGTAAAATGCAGTATACGAGGCCAATAAAAGCGTGAGTGCTCGTTGAAAGACGTGAATGAGACGTGAATGCAACATGAATGAGACGTTACGGGGCGTGAAAGAGACATGAATGAGACGTGAATGCAACATGAATGAGACGTGACGAGGCGTGTAAGAGACTTATATGAGACGTGAATACAACGTGAATGAGACGTGAAGGGCGTGAATGAGACGTGAATGCGACATGAATGCGACATGAATGAAACGTGAATATGTAGCTAATGAGCCCCTTTACGACAATATATTTTACGAAAGAGCACAAAGCCAACCTCTTTTTCAAGAATCCCAACTAATTTCGCTGGCTCGAATTTGAATAAATAATCCTCTGAAATCCTTGCATTAATACATTGACAAAATTAGTACTGCTTCACTATTCGTTGTTCACTATTCATATTCATTTTTTTCTTCCTTTAAATAGCTGAATACTTGGCATACGATAGTTGTTTTAACGTCTGGGGTAATTAATGTATTTTTTCATTTTTTATTTAAGGGACGGGTACCGACAAAATAAATACGTATACATTCAGCAAGCAGCACATTTATAAAAAAAAAACATAACAAATCAAGAAGATGGCGACCCGCCTGCGCACTCCAACACTCAATGAAATGATTGATACTTTGTAGAACTAGCGATGCAGTTTTGTCCCGTGAGTGGATTATTCTGACCCAGTTCGTCCTGGCAATAGGCGTATCAGCGCTGCGTCCAACTTCTTCTTGTGGGTAAGAATAGCGTGTGACTATTTAGACAATATATCCATTCATTTTTCGGAGCGAATTAAGGTGCGGAGTGAGTCCAAACAATGAGACACTTTCTGTTATTATGACTGATATGCCCTTTTGTTTGTAAAAACTAGGTCATGTTGACCTACACAACGGTTAAAAGTGCTTCGCTATTAGGACAAATCTCCTTCATTTCTCATAGTATAAAGCGTACACGAGACGCCGGTAAAACGTTTCCATTTCGCGGCGATAATCTCGACGCAATAACGCAAGATTGCAGCGCCCGCGCGCGCAATCTAATTAACCAGCAACGAGCAGCACGCGAGTCATTGCATCGTTGAGATTATATAACCTCGAGATTAAGGAACCCTTGTTGCCTGGCACCAAAACCTGGCACCAACGGAAGTTTGTTGCCTCGGCGTATACCGTGCGTACGACAGCGGCGTACGCATAGACCATGCAGCCAGACGGATAATTCAGGCTTGTATATACGGTGAAATAGTATTGTACAACGAGGAATATTAAAGCCATGTGTGGAAATCACAAAGAAGGGGTACACAATTTTTGGTACCTGTACACATACTCAATGCTAGGTAAGCTACTAGTTAAGCGGGGCTCAATACTAGGTAAACTACTAGTTAAGCGAGGCTCAATACTTGGTAAGCTACTAGTTAAGCAAGGCTCAATACTATATAAGCTAATAGGACGGCGGAGCTCAATACTAGGTAAGCTACTAGGTCGGAGGGCTCAATACTAGGTAGTCGAATAAAATCATGAAAATACATCTCCAATTGATCAACATATCGTTGATTTAACGTGGTTTCAATGAAATCAACTCGAGTGATTCTGAGAGAGATAAAATTTGAAATGAATTGCACCATAAAACGTGATCCGGGCACACAATTGATGACCATCTTCGGTTCACGATCTTCAAACCTATACTATGACGTTTTCAATTACATAATGTCATGAGTTCAGTTAGATTATGTACATAATGCTGAGATTTATTTCACTCAATTACTTTTATAAGAATTTTGAATTACCTTAATTTAATTGATATTTTCGAAAGGTTCTTCGAAAATGCAAAACAAATATATTTGATGAATTTTCTGAGGTACGTGATTTGGGGAATGTATATCTATTATTGCTAATCCAATAAGTAATATGGAGAACCCAATAAATTAAGTTTATTGAAACGGCGATACGGAATTGTATTAAAAAAGGGCTGAGTACACATGATTTGAAAAATCAACACAATAATTAGGATTAAAAACCCATCAATTAAAACAGAGTCGTATTTAATTATTGCAGCGTAAGTGAGCAAACATGGTCATCTCTCCGCACAGTATCCTGCTTGCAAGACCGGCGCGCAGGATCCTGCTTGCAGGATCAGAGTACAGGGTCCTGCTTGCAAGATCGGTGCGCAGGATCCTGCTTGCAAGACCGGCACGCAGGATCCTGCTTGCAAGATCGGAGTGCTGGATCCTGCTTGCAAGATCGGCATGCTGGATCCTGCTTGCAGGATCAGGTGCAGGATCCTGCTAACAAGATCAGCACACAGGATCCTGTTTGCAAGATCGGCACGCAGGATCTTGCTTGCAGCACCAGTGCGCAGTAAAGTCTTCACATTCCCCAGAAGATCTAATGAAAAATCTTGGGCAACTATCGGCAAGGACAAGATCAGAGTGCAGGATCCTGCTTGCAAGATCGGCATGCAGGATCCTGCTTACAAGATCAGAGTGCAGGATCCTGCTTACAAGATCAGCACGCAGGATCCTGCTAACAAGGTCAGCGCGCAGGATCTTGTTTGCAAGACCGGCAAGCAGGATTTTGCTTGCAGCACCAGTGCGCAGGAAAGTCTTCACATTCCCCAGAAGATCTAATGAAAAATCTTGGGCAACTATCGGCAAGGGGGGAGGAGGTGCTTCGCCCCCTAGTTAAGTCCCCCCTATAACCCCCTGTCCCTATAGGAAGTATAATCAACGATCCGCGGGAAATTGGCCAACCATTTTGCTCTGATAATCTTTCATAATTATAACAATTTCTTTTCAAAACAATGCGCTGTATTATAAACAATAAAATTCAAATCTTTTTTTCGATATTGGAAAATGCCCGCGTTATCAGCGGCAGCTCAGAGGCCACTGCGTTATCAGTGCCAGCTTAGAAGCCACGGCGTTATGCAGTGGCAGCTTAGAAGCCACTGCGTTATCAGTGGCAGCTTTAAGGCCACTGCGCTATCAGTGGCAGCTTAAAGGCCACTGCTTTATCAGTGACAGCTTAGAAGCCACTGCGTTATGCAGTGGCAGCTTAGAAGCCACTGCGTTATCAGTGGCAGCTCAAAGGCCACTGCGTTATCAGTGGTCGCTTAGAGGCCACTGCGTTATCAGTGGCGGCTTAAAGACCACTGCGTTATCAGTGGCGGTTAAAAGGCCTCTCACGAGGCAATTTGAACAGTCCCATGGCAGTCCCGAAATTAAGAAGGTTTCTCAGATATGGACTCCTTTCAAAAATTCGTATGGCATCGAGATGGAGCTTTGAACTGCTTACGCTGCAAGCCTAGGTTAAAACAAAACGCTTTAATGAAGAAGGGTTTCACAGGGATGATAAAGGATTCTTGCACGAACTTCACTAGGCATCTAACGTAGGAATTAATAAAGTCTACTAAACGACGTTTCAACAGAAAACGTGGAATTCAACGTTGCTTCAACGTCATATGTCTGGTGAAAGATATTTCATGGCAGTTAACTTAAAAAAACGGCCTTCTTCAACTATTTACCTTCAAGTTATAGAGACTTGAGTTCCAGAACACGGAACAGAAAATCAATCAGGCCAAAAAAGCATTGAAAAAACATGCTACATAATTGCAGTTACTTCTGTTAGAATGCTCATAAATTTTAATTTGAATCCCCCCACTGTAATGAGTCGATAACTCCGACCTTTATGTCTAAATTCGCTACCCATTTACACTTATATCAACACTAGAGAATTCAGGGGAACATCACCATTTGCTTTTTTGCTTGGCAAAACTGGATCAAGATGACCCATCGCCAAAAACCAAAGTGCAACTCCATTCGAACAAAGTCTCACTCATTTCTCTGAGTGCCAGGAGACTGGAAACTCCCTGTGTTAATTTATTAGATACTCCTGGTGAATATCTAATATTCAAAATGGATGTTCCAGTTAGCATGACAGTGGCTAAATAAATAATTTATTTTGTTGTCGCAGCTTTTGGGAGATCCTACATCGCTGGGAACTTTCATGGAGATAAAACCCAACGCGGCTTCAACTTCAGAAAGTTTCAGAAAAAACTAACTTCTGAATGAGAAGCTGGCAGCCATCTGTAAAGGATGAAAATTTTCGGCACAAAGCGGAACTTTGTTCAGAATTTTCGTCTTCTCCGTGACGAACGCATTTGAGGAAAGTTGCCAATTAAGCATTTCTCGGATGCAAAATTATATTTTATATAGTATAATATCAACTTATGGAGTAATACGTTTTCGTACAGTAGGTATAGTGCAATAAAATGACATTTCGAAACACCTAATAAAAAAATGCTTTCGTACAGAATAGTGCAATAAAATGATGGTTCGAAACGCGTAATGAAAAACGCTTTCGAGGAGTATAGCGAAATAAAGTGACAGTACGAAACACGTAATAAAATGTTTTCATAGAGTATAGTGAAATAAAGTGACAGTTCGCAACACGTAATAAAAAATGCCTTTGTACAGAATAGCGCAATAAAATGATGGTTCGAAACAGTCTTTTAATTCCATTTTTATAACTTCAATGTGGGCTTCTTTGCTATGAATTTTGGTGTGGATGTTCTTAAGTAAAATCCAGCATAATTACTATTAGTCATGTTCAGTAATATTTCCATATCACTATTAACACGATTAGTTTGGTGATGAAAAACTATGTGTAATGTCCAACAACATCAAACGCGTTTCAAATTCAAATGAGTACTTATTTAATGCAAATGCAACTCACGCACAATTCGTCAAGCGTAAATTTCGTACTCCGTTCTACAGGGCAGCTAAGTAGATCATGCCTCCCTTCATCGTTAATTTTTAGCTAACAAATTCTTCCACTTAATTGTGTACACAACTCGGGGCATTTTAATATGCAATGCGACGCGTTGCCGTGTGGATTTCAGCGCAGAATATCACTGTCACCGCAACACAAGCGACTCTAATGGACGACACAAAAATCCGCGAGTTGCCATTAACAGCTTTTGTGTTCGTCCCTCGACGCATCAAAAGCTTATGCTTTCAGATATTATAGGTGGAGTATCGGTGGAATATGGGAGGAGAACGGACATCGCTGCGCTGTCCATAATCGCAGTATAAGTTGATAAAAAAAATGGTTCATCAAAATAGCCATTAGTCTTTTTTTCAAAGGAAGGATGGATGGTTGGCGATCCGTTCCAAACATTTTACGAAATAACGAACTAATTCCATGTAACTATCAAGCCTGGTTTATTAATAGATGCTAATTTATCCGGATGATCATGTTTATAGAAAGAGAATGAAGCGGGTGCCGCGGCTTGCAGTTTCCACTACCACAACGTTATCAGCAACCATGCATGCATGTATGTAAACTCACCAGGCAAATAACCTTGAAACAACGTTGACTACGAGAAAATTTCGTTGAAGTAACGTCTAATCATGCAGCGTCATTTTGTCGTGAGAAGCAGGAGGTCATTGATAAAACAGTCTTATTTGCCATTAGGTTTTCATCATTAAATTTAACACCCTAATGCAACCAGCCATGCACTATGCAAGCGTCCAGAGCTTCTTCTATTCAGTCCAGAGCTTCTCGATGGCATGCACAAATCTGCTCCAACTTAAAGGATCGGTCAAAAGTCTCGCAGAGTGGACGGTGGAAATAGACAAAGGAGCCTGGGTTTATAGAACAAAGTTTTCTGCGATGAAGACTTAAGAGACTGCCAAACTTCGGTCTCCAAAAGAATCATGTGACAGCTTCTCAGGGGGCAAAATATGCCTTTGAAAAAAAAATTGAGTCCGGAAGAGGAGAAAAAATTTACGGCGGCAGAAAATTACGTTCAGAAATAATTCCAGTGAGTGAGAGGGCAGGAATCGACAGTGTGAAAAAATTAATTTCCAGAAAATTGGGGCTGCGAAAGGACAATTCTTTTGCGACGGCTCGAGTTCGAGGCTTCAGTTGGAGTCTTCCATTTGGAGCGCTCGGAATTAGAAAGTGAGGACGAACTATAATTTCTAATTTTGCACAAACCGCTTTCTTTTGAAATATTAGACAAAAAATAAATGCATATAGAGAATAAAATTACTTACAGAAGTTAAAATATTACGACGCTTACAACTGATTCATTTTCGTTTTGTTACATAATTTCTGTGCATTGAAAACCTAAATCGCTCGGAATGTCGAATTCAACAAAAATAACATAGAAGCAGCTAAAAAATGACGTCTTATCACCAATGATCACTAAACTTCGAAAAGCTAAATTCCTGCAAACTTCACCAAATAGCAGACAACTCCCGTCAAAGAGAAAATAGACTCAAAATATCCAACAAAATTCATCAGGTCGAAATATACGAGGGCAAAGAAAGACGCCGTGACCCTCGGAAGATTTTCCGAGGGCTATTATTTCAAGATAAAGTTTGATCTCAACGAGGAGCCTCGTAAATCACTTACTCGTGACTTCACTTTGGAGATACCACCTGCCTCGCCCCATTGATTTTTACGCTAAACATGGCCGTGAATGGTACCGAACCACTGGTCATAAATGATTTTTAAAATCTGGTCGAGAACGGAACCAAAGAAGTGGTCGTAAATGCTTTCTAAACTCTGGTCGAGAACGGTACCGAAGAAGTGGTCGTAAATGCTTTTTAAAAGACTGGTCGAGAACGGTACCAAAGAAGTAGTCGTAAATACTTTCTAGAAAACTGGTCGATAACGATACCAAAGAAGTGGTCGTAAATGCTTTTCAAAAAACTGATCGAAAATGGTACTAAAGACGTCGTAAATGGTACCGATGATCAGGCCGTAAAGTGGTACTACAGCCCTAGTCGTAAATGGTACCGAAGCTTTCAGCAAAAAATTGTAGTACTAGTATAAGCTTAGAAAACAAAGTGAACATGTTCGTGCATGAACATTTCCATGTGCTCTTAGTATGGTGCAATCGCCTGTTTTACCTTTTACGGTTTTACCGTTTCGAAAAAGTGCGTACGTGTTTCTGTCGCAACCCTCACCTAATTTGCATAAAACCTGAGGATGAGTCGGTTATTTGATTGTGATTATGAGGTATGGTGAGGCACAGCGTGACGGTTAATAGAGTATTTTTGTAAGGATTACAAGTCCCACAGTTTATGGGAACAGCGGCTTATAAGGCGGAGAGTATACACTGCCTATACGGAACGACTGAAATAGGGATGAGTCTGAAAAAAAATTTTTGCCTACCGTTCTCTGTCCTACACTGTAGTAGACTTAACTATCTTCTAAATGGGATGGATGTTATGGGCGTACACACGACTGCTTCGGTCCAAGATTGAAATATCTGATGAACAAGGAAGGAGGCAAAAATGAAGATTTCGTGGACATATCCCTAGAAGGAAGTTATCTTTCAACAAGGAAGTTATTAATGAGGAAATATCCAGTGCCGAATGGCAGTAGCAATTCTCACCCGAAAGTTTATTGCAACGTTTGCAAAGGCTCGGGTGCTGCGAGCTTCACGCTACCCGAAATACCGTTGAATTTGCATGCATCTCATTCATTCACACTCGTAAATATTTAGGAGTGTACAAATGAAATGTCATCGATTCCATTCTACTGAATTTTGTCCAGAATAATTGTGAAATTATTTTGTTTTTATTTCTCAAATTCGAGAGTTTTTATGGTGAAGTGTAATTTGACTTCAACTTTGCTCCTGTTCTATCCTGAACAGCACCTGGCTCTTCCTAAATAAAGTAGATCGAAACGCATGGAATGCACATACATGACTGGAATAGCAACAAGTTCTACAGCACCAGGGCACTAACAGTAGCCTAGTACCAGCAACACCAGCACCAGCTGCAGTAGCACCAACAGCACCAACGTTACCAGCAGCACCAGCACCAGCTGCAGTAGCACCAACAGCACCAACGTTACCAGCAACAACAGCACCAGCTGCAGTAGCACCAACAGCACCAACGTTACCAGCACCAACAGCACCAGCTGCAGTAGCACCAACAGCACCAACGTTATCAGCAACAGCAGCACCAACAGCACCAGCAGGCGAGGCAGGCGAGGCTCGAACATAAAGTGCGGACGAAGCCTCGACTGCCAGACGCAGAGGGCGAGCTCGGCAGCGATGCGACGCCCAAAAAATTTTTTGTTGCAATTTTGAATGAGCTGAAGAGTGGCCAGGATTTACGATGAGCCAATCAGTATTGGCATCTAAGCAGCTCAAACATTGGCCTGCAGCTCATGGTACCGGCGAGCCGACAAGTATTGGCATGTGAGCAGTTCAAACATTGAACACACAACGAATGTGTTTTTAAAACCACAAAGAAATTGGCTAAATTTAATATAACGAACACCTCAAAGATGGAAATAACTGCAAAGCAAATCTGTATGTTTTTTTGATTCTCTAGACAACCTTGCTAAATAAAACTTTAATTCCCAGGACCATTGAGCAAATTAGAACGCCCAGCAATCACCTAGATTTTAAACTGGTCACTGACAAGGTTTTCTTCAAATTGTGAACGACAGTGCAGACTTCAGTAGAAGGAAAATAGAGGATATGCTCGAGAAAAAAAGTAAGCGAACTCGTAAGTGACAAGATGATATTTTTTCCTATGGGAACAAGAAACAAGAAGATCATGCACAACAAAGTTAATAACTTTTCATGCAAGAACAAGAAAATGAATTTTCATAATAGGAAATTGATGTTTTTTTAAATTTTTACTAATTCCTATTGAAACAGATAGTCATCCAATATTTGTCCAAATTTTATTTTTCTGTGGTCTTCACTTTTTTGTGCAGCTAAAAATGACGACAAATTGTGGAATAATTAAAATACTAACACGCTTTACTCATTGCATTCCCCACCTAAAAATCTAGCTGTTTGTTGTTTTTTCATTGTGATTTAAGAAGATTACGCAGCTTTGGAAACTACATTAAGGAACATCAATTCAACAGTTCAATTGTTCCTAAATGTCGGAACAATTGAACTGAAACTACGCCAATACTAAAGAGTACTAGTACGCCAAAACACAAACAAAAAATTATAGAAATATAATAAGAAGTCACGTATCGTAACCGCCACGCAGCAGCTCCGTATGAATAAAATATCGGACGGATGCCACATAACAACAAAATATTTCAGTTACCCGCCATGCTCGTCCCAGCTGCGAGGTCGCAGTCGCGAAGATCCAATTTAGAAGGTGAGTAATCGCCGTATCGGAGAAACCTTAAAACAAAGATCGCTGCTCGACACCGACAAAACTCGACGATAAATCGGCGAGGAAGACATGAAAATTTAGCGTGAAAAAGCACTGCGATAAATCATGGCTGATACGTTATGATGAGGCAATCAGGTAAAGTGGCTGATGGTGCCAACCTATAAAATATTGAGAGAGGTTAAAGCGCCAGCCAATAGTCGGTCGTTCGTTGGCTGTCTTATAACTTAATGTGATTTAGAACATACGGCATGGATGGTGGCGGGGGAGTTGCTAAGTTGATAACTATGACATCATACGATCACAATGTAACGTCTTGACGTCAGTGGTTTTCAAAACATTTCTTAATTTTGTTTGAGGTTCGAAAAGATGAGAATGGAAAAAAATGAGATATTCAATACAGGAACTGAACGATTTTACAAAAAATTGTTCTTTTCATCATTTTCAAGTCTTGAAAATTAAAAAGCTGACGTATAAAAAGAAACTAGTACAATTTTTTTAAATAAATAAAAATACTTGAAAATACATGTCCACAACAGCAACGATTTGAAAAAAATATCAGTCGCAAGGAAATACTGATAGGACTCGAAAGAATAACCCCTCCCAAAAAATTTCGACTTCCCCATTATTATTAGAATATTTTTTACACTAAAAAAATTAGATCAAGTACTTAAAAAATTTCCCATAACTCAAAGATCATCTAAGACAGTTAGTGAAGAAATTCCCCTTCTGGGCATATAACGTGGAAACAATATTCAATGTACGTATATAAATCGCTTAAACATTTAATCAACTTAAATTCAACGTCGATGCGCGATCTTTCCTCATTTGGATAAGAATTCGATGATATTTGCCTATAAGTTGATCCCGTATAAAAATATACCAAGAAAAACCTACAGATATTCCCGCGAGGTTTGGGCAAATATCAAGGAAAAATACAAGCGGGACGCAGTGTCTGTGCCAACACTGCGGGCCTAGGGAGCCTCGCTGGGGTCTTAGATCAAATTAGGGCTTCGTTAGGGACTTGGGGAAGACATGGGTGGGGGTTACGGGGAAAGGAAAAACCAAAAAAAACAACCAAGCCTTGTCCAAATAACGAGGCACTTTTTGACCATTTGTGAGTTATATAGACCCACATTTAGCACACGAAAATATAGTATCAGAGCTACGCGCAGGAGTGTTTTGGCTCACTGGTGGGGTGTCCCGACCCAGAAATATCGTACCAGTTCTACGCGCAGGATGTGTTTCAATATTTGGAAAATTTTTCCCATTCAGTTTTTTGAGTGTTTGAAGCCCTCCGTGGACTTGCCGTCCTCCGCTGCTGATGTTTGGTCCATGGCTCTGCAGCTGCTGCTGCGTCTGCTGTTACTGATACTGAACAAAACTCCATCAAACTCCAAAATACGAGGGATGATGGGAGTTTGATGATATTAGTGACATTTTAACGTCGACATCACTCAACTAACATTACTACATTTAAACGCCTTCTATAAATAACTGCCATTAACTCGTTTAAAGGCCACTAAACATAACTACCATTAACATGTTTAACGTCTACCACACATACCTACCATTAACTCGTTCAACGACCACTAAACATAACTACCTTTCGGATATTTGACGTCTACCACACTCAACTACCATCAACATAATTACAGTCTACCACACGCAACTACTATCAACACGAATCGTGTTCAAAGACTACTACACATCACTAGAAGTCCAATTACCAGTTATAAGTACAAGTAGAAGTTGAAGTCAAATGCGCGGTCATTGAGAAAACTGACACAGATTAAATCTAAACAGGAACGCTTCTGGACTGATTAATAAATTTCCTGAAAATCAAATTAAGATCTTCCATTATAGGGTCAAAGATCTGAGAGCAGCTATTAGTGCGGAGGGCAGATCACCTCATATGGAGGTCCATGAGGACGGCCAGACCATCAAATGGAGGATCATAATACGCCCATAAGACCCATAAGGAAGTCGGGGCCCAAATGGCATGGGCTGTAGTCTCGCTTTCACGCTGTGAAGGCTTGATTTTACGACACAGATCCGCATGGTTTTGAATGTACGTATTTATATGTACTTGGTACTCAAATGTACTTGGTACTCAGATGTACTTAGTACTCAAATGTAATTGGTACTCAAATGTACTTAGTACTCAACTGTACTTAGTACTCTTATGTACTTAGTACTCACATGTACTTATAGTACTCAAATGTTCTTAGTACTGAAAGGTTCTTATTACTCATATGTTCTTAATACTCAAATGTGCTTAGTCAGATCATTGAAATGGCTCTAACAATTCCCAAAATAGTTTACGTGATTATATACATACTTGGCCAATCATTGACCACTGATTGGCCACTAATATATGCTATGCAAAACCAATCATTTATCGTCCCAAAATATATTAACTATCATCATGAACTTGGCCAATCATCGACCACTTATTGGCCACGTCAAGAAATGATTCACAAAACCATTAATTTATCATCTTTTAAAGTAGGCGATCCGACGGCCAATAAGCGGCCGACTATTATTCGACCATATTTTGAATTAGGGATCATTAATCCGCAGCCAGTAACCCGCTTCCAAAGGATTTTATTCCGATATCAGAGGATTAATAAGCAATTTCAAGGCTAAATCCCAGCCTTTAAACGTCACTTCAATAAATCATTTCAAAAAGCCTTGCTCAAATAGCCGTCATAATAAATTTTTTTCAGGAAAATCAAATGGACAAAAATAATAACATTTATCGTTCCAAACATGGTTATGGAAATATTACAATAAAGTGGCTAAAAAATAAACACGTCAAAGAATACGTAAAATGAAAACGTTACTCGGAATAAGGTGCATTCATACTTAGGCAGCGCGGTAAATGTAAATAGTTACCGTAAATGTAATGTAGATTTACAAATGATCTCAAAATATTTAAATATAACATACAGAAGGGAGCTCTCAAATGGTTTTACATTGAAATTATTTGCATAAAAAACTACACAAAAATAATTAACTGGTCATGTCCAAAAAGTGACACACTCTCTGCAAGTACCACTTATTCACCATTTTAGGTTCGAAACGGAGCCAAGATGACCCTCGCAAGGACAAAAAAGTGCCTCACTACTTGTACAAAGTCTCACTCATTCCTCTGAGTGTATACACAAAATTCCTATAATACGATCAGCGCCCGCCAAGCCATGCATGTGCCGGGGGGCGGAGGCCCTAGAGAGGCAATTAATGGCGGCGATGGTTCAATTTTTTTTACAAATTATTTGCCTCCATTGATGGTCATAAAAATTTTGCTGATGCTAATAAATATATAGACGAAATAAACGCATTTCGGTTTAAAATCTACTAGGATGGTGCATTTAGTTTGACAGCGTTTTCATACAAGACTTTTTTTGGTAATATATGCTTCGGGTTATATATTGTAAAAGATATATTAATCGCCATATTAATCCATAAATTAAAGAAAAGGCATGTAAAATTATTGATTGTCATTCACAAAAATAGTCTTGCCTTGCTTGGCTAGACTAAAATTAAATGCAATAATTGGATACAAATTTAATTAAAATGAAACGGTAAACAGATCAAAACTCATTATTTAGCAGCCACAATTTGGCCTTTTGGCGTCACGCTTCTTCCGCGTCAACCGAAGAAAATCGTCCACACAGAAATATAATACCAAAGACTTAAATTTCAAATACGTTCACGATCATTTAATACGTTCACGATCATTCCACCACGATCATTCCACGGCGGCGAAATGTGTACGATCACTCTACTGAGAATATAAATTCTTATCCAGACTCCCACAAGTTTACGACTGCATCCTAAAATATTGAGGATAAATTGTAGTAACGCACAGCAAACTCCGCGGAGAATTGTTAATGGCAAAGGATAAAAGAATAATGGTAAAATTGATTAATCGGCGCCGAAGTGGCTGGAGTGGAGGAAAAAAAATATGAAAGAAAAAATCATCTATGGGGGTGAGTTAATTGTCAGCGACAGCAGCTACACGCTGCCCCGAAGTGTTAGAGTCGAGCCTCACGGAAGAGGGAGATGATGGGGAGTAAAGGAGAGGAGTAAATGAGAGGAGTTGAAGAGGCGTGAATTAGAGGAGATGAAGAAGGGAGAAGGAGAGGAGATAATGAGGAGTGAAGGAGAGGAGAAGAAGAAGAGTGAAGGAGAGGAGATGCTGAGGAGTGAAGGAGTGAGGGGAGAGGCAAGCCGCCTCAAGAGGAGAGGCTTTAAAGCTCGAGTGGCCGTTAGCTTGCTCACAAATTGAATGTTAAAAGCTGCGACAAGCAATTTCCTATGGCACATTTCTTGACATTACTAAACCGAATTTAGAAATTTCTGCTACATTGTTATGAAAACATTCGGCTACACTAGCATGGGCTCCTTATGGAATCTTCAAATCTGCTTTATTGTTGGAATTCCTCCAGAATTAAGGTTAAAACTTTCAATGCGTATAACGTGAGCGATACACGTGCCGAGAAGAATTATAGTCGTGACATCACGGGCCAGCCATGGGCCACTTAAAATTTTTTATTTTCAGTATGACTTTGCTACGAGAGGTGAACACCGAGTGTTGTTAAATGTAACGTCGCTACAGACCGTTTTATGACTCATTCAGAGTCATAAAACGAGGTTCGATTTAAAAGCTTCAACTAAAAATTTGAATATTTACCATAAAACGATTACACTTGGCAGTTTGCGAATTTTATATGTTGTCTAAATTAATGTTTAAAACTTGGAAAAGTTATAGATGAAACAAATTGTGGACTAGAAAGTAATGCAAATGACAAAGTACCAAAAATGTATTCTTCCAATTTGAGCTTCAGTAATGGTTAAATTGAGCCTGTATTTGTTGTTAATTGTGCAGCAACACAAAACTGCCACACAGGTGCAGCAACACAAAATTTCCAGCAAAGGAACTTTGGACACATCCCGCTCAGAACTAGTCTCTACAACAATAAATTGGTTTTAGTCGCTTATTTTTGGTTCAAGGCGATTCGTTCGTTTCAGAGCACGAGTTGTCTTATATATATTCACAATTAAAAAAGTTAAAATTGGCAAGTAGAATAACCATAATTTATCGAAAAGCGTTTCGGAGACCAGATCCATCAACAGTTGAAAACTTCATGAATACAAGCAAAGTCAACGAAAAGACAAAATTCATACAAAACATCAGTTAAACAAGAAGTCCGTTAATCACAGAGAAAACTATTACCAGTAGAATTAACAGTGAAAGACTGTTCAACTGAATTTAAAAGTGATTGGCGCTAGTGCAGCTTTAGTTATCTAGAGTGTTGCACATCCCAGAGCCGCCACTAGTGCAGCACTAGTTCTCTAGACTCTAGAGACTTTAGAGTCTAGAGTGATACACATCCTAGGGCCAAGGCCCCTGGGAAATCTAGAAAGATGGAAGCAGCAAGCGGCCTCCCGTGAACGAATTCAATAAAAAAGATGGAGACCTTCCGTTTTTTTAACAAACGCAAGTGATTGCAGACGAAAAATTTGCAGTGTCATTAAGAAGCCAGTGTGAGAAACGACAAATAGAGACAAAGGCTAAAACTATGAGCGATTTTTTTAAGAACTCTGACGCGGAAACGACGGATTAATTCGTTGCAGTTTTACAGGGAGACTCAAATAAGAGCGCTTTAATTCAGAAAAATTATTCAACAACGGAAATTCATCATATTCAAATCATCATTATTCAATCAAGTCTATTTGAATAAATTAAGTAATCTGTATAAATATACCGATACTGCAAAAGGACTCTGAGACCCTAAAATCATTGACAGTTTTGGGGGAAGAATGAATTTACGGATTTAAAAATCTTTACTTAATTCTAAAATTAAACTTGATCGTCTGCTAACAGGATATACAACGGACATGCAATCCACGCTAGAATCGAGAGTCAAGCCAAGCTCGTCTGGTAATTAAAAGTTATTGATATTTATGTATGAATTCCAAGTAAATAGATAATGAAGTTAAATTTATCAACCCGGATGAATTTGATTCCAGCCATCATATATAAAATTATGCTGTCGGGCGGCCGGCCATATGAATGGCCGCCCATAACATGGCGATGATTCATCTCTAAACTCATCAAGCAAATCATGCAGTAGACTTAATACTCATGAAATTACACTCAGAGCGAAGAGTGGGACTACGTCCAAATAGCGATGCATTTTATGCCCTCAGGTGTGGGTCATCATGCATTGGTTGGCACGGCGAAATGGCGTATCAGTGCTACGTCCGCTCTCTGCTTGTGCTGTGGTTAAGAAAGTGTGTCACTTTTTGGACAATAAAACTCCTTCATTTCTCTGAGTTAAGTGGCGCGGATCATTCAAGTTTTCAAGAAGTGAAAGTTTAATCTCAGGCGAGCATACGAGCAACTAAATCAAGACTTTTTAGAAAGTATTTCTAAGGGAAAGTTCAGGAGGGATGAATGGCTCCTTAGAGACGCAGTCCCGCAGAAATGTCGTCTTAAAAGAAATAGCGCAGCAAAGTCGTAAATTCACAGTCCATTAATCACGCACCAAAATCTCGCTGAGATATTCGCTGCTCCGGCAAATATGATTTTTTATCACTGGATTTTTTCACATATTAAATCAAAGGAATGCGAATTTCTTAGCATGATCGAGAGCCTCGTCAATTGAGGGGTTCTTGAGGGCAAGGTAAAACCCTGCTTGATGTACAGGTAATCAAGTCCATAATTATATATTTATCATCGTGGTTTAATTATAAATAATGATGATTTACGTCATTAATACTGAATAACTTAATACTGAGTTAATTACGTCCATAATGATGTATTTATCATCGTGGTTTAATTATAAATCATGATGATTTACGTCATTTATACTGAATAACTTAATACTGAGTTAATTACGTCCATAATGATGTATTTATTATCGTGGTTTAATTATAAATCATGATGATTTACGTCATTAATACTGAATAACTTAATACTGAACTAATACTGAATATAGAATCGCTGGCAGCGCCAAACTTATCAGATTAAAAGGAATCTTAACAGAAAAAATAGTCTGTTCAACACTATTACAAATCATTACACTGACTCGGTATTTAATAAAATACATGACAAAAGCCGTCGTGACAAATGGAAATTATTTCTATCTAGACACAACTGTATTGACTTTTCTCGATTTTTAGTTAGATAATGTCATCAGAAAATAAAAAACAGGATTATCGCGTTCGTTGCATATCGGTCAAGGTAGAAACATATGAAAAATAATTGTCATAATTCTCTGGAACATTTAAACTTTTTTCATTTAATCGAATTATAATGGTAATTTTTAGACTTTTTTCTAAGTATCCAATGAGTGTTTACTTTCAATTATTTGAAGACATATATTATATTAAGTCTTGAAACACGCACCAATTAAACAAAACGCTTGTAAGTAACGCTTAACAAAGCGTTTCTTTCGCGTTTACTTACGTTTAACGTAACGTTATAAAACGTTCACATTATAACGTTTACGTTATTAAGAGTTTATTTACGTTAAAGCTTGCTTAATAAAGGCAAGCTTACGACAAGAAGCATTTGGTGAGCGCGGCAGTTGAAAGTAACGATTATGCCCAAGCTGGAAAACGGTGGCGAAGCTACGTGTAGTATTGCTGTTGTTTTATATGCAGCATGACGCTGGGGATGGTTATGAAGATGGGTCATTGCTGGCAGCGGAGGTAGGTCATTACTGGCAGTGGAGGTAGGTCATTACTGGCAGAGGAGATAGGTCATTGCTGGCAGAGGAGGTAGATCATTGCTGGCAGAGGAGATAGGTCATTGCTGGCAGAGGAGGTAGGTCATTGCTGGCAGAGGAGGTAGGTCATTGCTGGCAGTGGAGGTAGGTCATTACTGGCAGAGGAGATAGGTCATTGCTGAGGAAGTAGGTCATTACTGGCAGTGGAGGTAGGTCATTATTGGCAGTGGAGGTAATGAATAACAGCGACATTAACAGACTGCGAGCAATTCGATACCTGCAGCCAACAGTAAAACATCAAAGAGGCAGTGAAGCATGAACGGCGATGCCATCATTTAACGATGACTGCATCTATATGTTAAGTTAATCATATAACATATAGAGTATTTCACCATCGTTCTCAATACGTAGTGTTGAATTATTCTGGACTTCATTCAGCAAATTGAATTACGACAATTAGCAGGTCGCGTGGGTGTTAGCGGCGACGCTGATGATCTAAATTACCTCAATTAAAGCTAATTGCTTACTCGAGCTCGACTAGGAATTAATTGACACATTCCCTGTAGTAATAATAAATCTAGGAAATGTGAGCTCTCAAGTTAGGAATACCCTATCCTTACACGAGCAAAGCAGCGCTAGTGCGAGCTTAGTTTTAAAGCAGGTTACATTTGTAGACTTCCCGAAGTTGTGATGTTCCTTCAACACGGCCTTCACCGGCCTGCAATATTCCTTTAACACGACCTTCATCGGCCTACAATACTCGTACAATAACACGAGGATTGTAATAGGCCTTCACTGGCCTGCAATATTCCTGAAGTTATACAAGGATTGTAATGGGTCTTCACTGGCCTGGGGATTGTGATAGGGAAAAGCGAGGTCTGAAATAACGGCGAAGTCACAACCTGTCTCCCCGTCCCCGCTGTCCACACGGCCCTCATAGCCCACAACTCCACGGTCCCTACGACCCACAGACCCTCGGTCCCTGCGACCCCACAGCCCGGCGGTCCCTACGGCCCCACGGTCCCTACGACTCCACAGCCCCACGGTCCCTACGGCCCCACAGCCCCACGGTCCCTACGGCCCCACGGTCCCTACGGC